>NC_067229.1:49563704-49736204 GCF_019924925.1 Ctenopharyngodon idella | reverse complement strand
TACATATGGAGCAATGACATTTCCTGTCTCAAGATCCATTAATGTACTAAAACATATTTAAATCAGTTCATGTGAGTACAGTGGTTCAATATTAATATTATAAAGCCACGAGAATATTTTTGGTGCGCCAAAAAAAAAACAAAATAACGAATTATTTAGTGATGACTGATTTCAAAACACTGCTTCAGGAAGATTCGGAGCGTAATGAATCAGCGTGTCGAATCATGATTCGGATCGCGTGTCAAACCGCCAAACTGCTGAAATCACGTGACTTTGGCGCTCCAAACTGCTGATTCAACACGCTGATTCATAACGCTCTGAAGCTTAGTTACTTTTTATGGAAAATAATGTTACATTACTTTTGTGTTACTCCCTCAAAAGTAGCTAATCACATTACATTACTTTTTATGTAAAATAATGTTAAGTTATGTTTGCAGTACTCCCTAAAATGTAACTAATTTTGTTACTTACTTTTTATTGAAAGTAATGTTGCATTATTTTTGAGTTACTCCCTAAAAAGTAACTAATCGTGTTATTTAGTTACTTTTTATGGAATGTAATGTTACATTACTCTTGCGTTACTCCCTTAAAAAGTAACTAATTGCATTACTTAGTTACTTTTTGTGGAAAGTGATGTGGTACGTTACTTTTGCATAACTTATTCTGGGCTGGGCTTGCCTATTTGTTCCTTAATGAAAAAAGAAAAAAAAAAAAAAAAAAAGTTCTGTTGTTGGCAAATGTAAATGTCCTTTCTCACCAAAAGTGAAATGAATAAGCCTCAGGCTGAAGGAAATGCAAATTCACACCTGTACAGTAGAGGGCGCAGCTCAAACAAACCTTGCAGTTGTTCTGCCATTCTGGATCACAGAAGAAAGTTCAACACTCTTACTTAAGCAAAAACGATTTTTTATTTGTATGGTTGAATTGGATCATCGAAGGTCAGCAGCAAAGACATCGGTTAATAAAGTGAGTTTAAATACATGAAGTATATTTGCGTTGTTATTTGTTACTTGAAAAAAGTAATCGGATTGCGTAACTCACATTACTTGTAATGCATTAAGAATGTGAACAACATTAGTGAATCTAAGTTGATTTGACAAAAGAAAAAAAGTTAATAAATCATAAAAATTATTTTTTACAGTGTAGTGTTGAGAATGAAGACAAAAAGTATCATTTCTCTGTGTTGTTGTAGATCTGAACGATATAGAGTCATATAAAGTTATTTTCCCACTCTTGTTAGCAGTTACAGTGCAAATGTTTATGTAAGTTGTCTCTTAAAGCTGCGTCTCGTGTTTATGTGGCTGTTTGGAGGCTGCGCTCATGTATAATTCACTGGTGCTCTGGGAGGAAGTTCTGCTGATTTTTCTTAAGAGTGTTTGCGCCGTTGCTGGGTTGAGAATAATTTAGTGAAATTGCCCAGAGGTGATTTTCACGCCTGTATTTTTTGCGGTTTCATCAAAGGGCTTTTAGTGATCTTATGATGCTCTTTTATGTGGAGACGTTCATCAGGACGATTTGATAAACTCTGTCGTGAATAAGTGTGCTTGTTAAAACATGACAAACGCTCTTTAAACACAGGGACCTGCTCAGATCTCATGCTAATGTCGATTCTCCTCCATATTCCTTCCTTTGGTCTAAAAGAAGCCGGACCCAGAGGAACCGCCAGCCGAACCTTCAACTCAAGACACCAAAGAGAAGACAGAGGAGGTTCTTCCAGCTGAGGAGACAGCGGACGCTCCGTCCTCAGACGCGTCTACGGTCGCCTCACATCACACAGAAACTCATGTAGGTCAAGTTGACATACTGTATAGTCTGCTTATATTAACAAACATTTGCTTAATTACTAGGACAAAATAAATTGTTGATTTAACTTGAAGACAGACAACCAGTTTACTTGCTTTAAGTTAAACCAACAAATCATTTTTTTTACAGTGTGGGTGTCATAATGCATTTCATTAAGTTAATAAAAAATGATTTAAAAGGATTTTAATCTGTAAATATTCATAATTTGGCTAGTTTTTGAGAACAATAAAGTAATTATTTTAACACGTTCAGTTTTTATATGAGTCATTTATAATTCATTTCTAATGATTTAATTTTTTCTCCTGCATAAAAAGTAGAAATTATTTACAGCACTAAAAACAAACATACCCTGCTGAAAAAACAAGCTAAATCCAGCCTTAGCTGGTTGGCCGGTCTTAGCTGGTCTCCCAGCCCAACCACCTAAAGAAGTGGCCAAAACCCCTCTAAAACCAGCCTGCTAAACCAGCAATGACCATCCACCCAGCTTAGGCTGGCTTTTGCTGTTTTTTTCAGCAGGGTAATGAGCCGTTCTGTTTGTAAACGTCCTGTTAATGAGCACACGCTGAGGAAAGCTTGCTGTTTCTGTGCTGGTTTTGTAGACTGAGAGTTCAGGCATCGGGACGGAGAAGTCGTCCAGCCCTGATAGTGAAACGAACCCGCTCAGCTCCAGCAGCTCCAATGAACAGGTCGTGCCGAATGTCCTGAAGGTGAATATTACAAACAAATCATTCATATGGAGGTACAGTGAGATGCCATTAAATGCTTTCTTGATTCACTCTTGGGGAAAAAAGGTTTAGTGGGGTTCTATATAGAACTCTAGGGCTCTTGACTCGATTTTAAAGAACTCTTCAGTGGGGTTCTATATAGAACTCTAGGGTTCTTGACACGATTTTAAAGACACTTCAGTGGGGTTCTATATAGAACTCTAGGGTTCTTGACTCGATTTTAAAGAACTCTTTAGTGGGGTTCTATATAGAACTCTAGGGTTCTTGACTCGATTTTAAAGAACTCTTCAGTGGGGTTCTATATAGAACTCTAGGGTTCTTGACTCGATTTTAAAGAACTCTTCAGTGGGGTTCTATATAGAACTCTAGGGTTCTTGACACGATTTTAAAGACACTTCAGTTGGGTTCTATATAGAACTCTAGGGTTCTTGACACGATTTTAAAGACACTTCAGTGGGGTTCTATATAGAACTCTAGGGTTCTTGTCACGATTTTAAAGACAATTCAGTTGGGTTCTATATAGAACTCTAGGGTTCCTGACACGATTTTAAAGAACTCTTCAGTGGGGTTCTATATAGAACTCTAGGGTTCTTGACTTGATTTTAAAGACACTTCAGTTGGGTTCTATATAGAACTCTAGGGTTCTTGACTCAATTTTAAAGACACTTCAGTGGGTTCTATATAGAACTCTAGGGTTCTTGTCACGATTTTAAAGACACTTCAGTGGGTTCTATATAGAACTCTAGGGTTCTTGACTCGATTTTAAAGAACACTTCAGTGGGTTCTATATAGAACTCTAGGGTTCTTGATTCAATTTTAAAGACACTTCAGTGGGTTCTATATAGAACTCTAGGGTTCTTGTCACGATTTTAAAGACACTTCAGTTGGGTTCTATATAGAACTCTAGGGTTCTTGACTCGATTTTAAAGAACTCTTCAGTGGGTTCTATATAGAACTCTAGGGTTCTTGACTTCGATTTTAAAGACACTTCAGTTGGGTTCTATATAGAACTCTAGGGTTCTTGACTCGATTTTAAAGACACTTCAGTGGGTTCTATATAGACTATAGGGTTCCTTGACACGATTTTAAAGAACTCTTCAGTGGGTTCTATATAGAACTCTAGGGTTCTTGACTTGATTTTAAAGACACTTCAGTTGGGTTCTATATAGAACTCTAGGGTTCTTGACTCAATTTTAAAGACACTTCAGTGGGTTCTATATAGAACTCTAGGGTTCTTGTCACGATTTTAAAGACACTTCAGTGGGGTTCTATATAGAACTCTAGGGTTCTTGACTCGATTTTAAAGAACTCTTCAGTGGGGTTCTATATAGAACTCTAGGGTTCTTGACACGATTTTAAAGACACTTCAGTTGGGTTCTATATAGAACTCTAGGGTTCTTGACACGATTTTAAAGAACTCTTCAGTTGGGTTCTATATAGAACTCTAGGGTTCTTGACTCAATTTTAAAGAACCCTTCAGTTGGGTTCTATATAGAACTCTAGGGTTCTTGACTCGATTTTAAAGACACTTCAGTTGGGTTCTATATAGAACTCTAGGGTTCTTGACTCAATTTTAAAGAACCCTTCAGTTGGGTTCTATATAGAACTCTAGGGTTCTTGACTCGATTTTAAAGACACTTCAGTTGGGTTCTATATAGAACTCTAGGGTTCTTGACTCAAATTTAAAGAACTCTTCAATGGGGTTCTATATAGAACTCTAGGGTTCTTGACTTGATTTTAAAGAATCCTTCATTGAGGTTAATTTTAAAGAATTTTTTACTTAATTTTAAAGAATTCTAGTGCTCTTGATCAAATTTTAATAAACTCTAGTGTTCTTGATTCAATTTTATTGAACTCTCGGGTTCTTGAATCATTTTTTGCTGAAAAGAATCTATATAAGGAGAAATATATTTTAAATCATTGCATAATACTTTGATGTTTAACGGGTTATTTCAGTTTTTTCTATTGATCAAGTGTTTATTCCTGTGTGAATCCTCAAATCATGTGTGTATTTTTATTTTTCCCCTCTAGGAAAGTTCATCTGAAGGGTTGGATGAGTTGCAGACGACGTCTCTGGATGCTCAGCCGCATCCTGAAGCCTCTGTCGAGAAGGAAGATGCGCGTGCGGTCCTACCCCCCCACCCTGAGGCCAGCATGACCTCTGACCTTGCAAATGAGAATCCCAAAGACCAATCGTCTCTGTACGGCACTCTTAACAGTCATGGTGTGACACTCCTGCATGGATTCCCGTACCATCCGTCATTTCCCACCCTGCCTGCCAGGAACTACTTACCGGAGAACTGCTACACGCTGCCGCTGCACCGCTGCGCTTCAAAAGCGGAGCAGGATGGCATAGATCTGCGCTCCGGCGTACCAAGCCATCCAATCCATCATATGAGGCCGACTTTGGACCTCACAGTGGACGAGCACCTCGGGCCGTTACCGCATGCGTATTTCCAGGATCTGTACAGGACCGTCATACCGCAGAAACGCGCCAGCATGGTGAGCCTCGACACCATCCGGAAGGACCCGCGCTGGAGGGACCCGAACCTGAGGGAGGTCATCGCCATGTTGAGCCACCCGATGGACCCGGTGAAGTCCAACGCCGCGGCGTATCTGCAGCACCTCTGCTACGAGAACGACAAGGTCAAGCAGGACGTCCGGCAGCTCAGAGGGATCCCCGTCCTGGTGGGGCTCTTGGACCATCCCAAACCCGAGGTCCATCGCAAGGCCTGCGGCGCGCTGAGAAACATCTCCTTCGGCAGAGACAATTTTAACAAGGTGGCCATTAAAAATTCAGAAGGGATTCCTGCGCTGCTGAGACTGCTGAGGAAATCCAACGACGGGGAAGTCCGAGAGCTGGTCACAGGTTCACATCTGCATTCATGCATTCAAGTGCACGCATGCAAAACAAAAAGTTTATATCTCGCAATTCTGACTTCTTTTTTTCAGAATCGTGAGATATAAACTTGCAATTGCGAGTTATAACGTCCATTTCTGAGGAAAAAAAGACTGTAGTGTCTTGCCTTAACCAGTTAGATAACCCATGCTTGTGAGTTTTGCTTGTGAATCCCACAGCAATCAAACCAGCAGAAACCGGCTTGGAATTATGAATTGTGAAGGTAAAGGAACTCTCCTAATGTTTCAGGAACTCTCTGGAATCTCTCGTCCCATGAGCCTCTGAAGATGATCGTCATCAACCACGGCCTGCAGACGCTGACTGACGAGATCATCATCCCTCACTCGGGCTTGAGAGGAGACCCGAACGACCCGGCCCGACCCGGAGATCCCGAGTGGAACACGGTCTTCAAGAACACTTCTGGATGTCTGAGGTTTGCTGCAGCTGTCAAAGGGGCTCAAACCGAGCTTTTTTTAAGCGGTTTTTCGCAGCCCCACAGCAGTTTCCTTTGATATTCATCCGTCAGACTGCGGCAGGATTATTGTGAGCTGGTGTGTTTGCAGGAACGTGAGTTCAGACGGAGCCGAAGCTCGACAGAGACTGCGCGAGTGTGAGGGACTGGTGGACGCGCTGCTGCACGCGCTTTATTCTGCTGTCGCCAAGAGAGACATAAATAACAAAGTAAGAATTTAAATAGAAATCCAGGTCACGGCACACCTGCACACCAGCTGATCTGCTCACATCTCACCCCAAAAACCAGGGGGGGAATATATATATATACAGTATTCAGACACCTTGAACATTTCATTCATTAATACAGTTTATTCACTATAGTTTAAAAAAATGGTAATAAAATATGACAAGATCTCAGAGTTAAACTGTGTCAGAAAAATCTTAATTATGTCAAATAACACTTAAGCAAAACATGGTCAGATCAAAGAGTCTGAATAATTTTTTGGTTCCAAATTTTTATCAGTTTTACTGGTAGTCACTGTATGAAGAATGTTTGGGTATAATATGTCACAGTTTACTTTATTTTACTAACCTCACTTACAGAAATGAACTATAGTGCACCCACTAGTAAAATATATCAAAAATGATATCTAATGTGTGAATAATTTTTGGTTTGACTGTTATATATATATATATATATATATATATATATATATATATATAGAGAGAGAGAGAGAGAGCATAAAGAAAATGAATCCTGATTTCTCTCTTTGAACCAGAAACAATGAAACAAAATGATATTGAACAAACTCAGTGACCTCATTATTATTATGTTAAAATTAACCAATATTAATAATAATATTAATAATAATAATAATTAGTAAATCAGTTTAATTTTTATTTAATATTATTATTATTATTAGAGTAAAATGATACAATAATAATTCAATAGTAACGTGCAACAACAATAATAATAATTATTATTATTTTTACTACTATTATTATTAATTTAATTTAATATTATTTTTTAAAGTAAAATCAAACAATATTAATAATTCAATAATAACTCACTATAATATTAATATTTTATTATTAATTCAATTTATTTATTTAATATTATTATTAAAGTAAAATGAAACAATAATAATTCCATAAAATCTTACTATAATAATAATAATAATAATTATTATTATTATTATTAGTAGTAGTAGTAGTAGTAGTATTGTTATTATTATTATTATTATTATTATTATTTACATTAATTTATTAATAATAATTTTAAGGTAATAGTATTATCAAAGTAAAATGTAAAAAAGTAAAAATAAAAACCCATGATATTAATAATTCACAAAAAAATCAAAACAACAACAGCAATAATAATACTAATAGTAATAATTATTACTATTATTATTATGAATTATATCATAAATTCATATATATATTTATAAATTATATTTATTTTAATATAATTTAATAATAATTATAAAAATAATTCAATAATAACTAATTATTATTATTATTATTATTATTATTATTTAATTTAATAATAATAATAATAATGTTTATTTTTCTGCTCTAGATGCAGTGTGTTCAAATCATATTTGTACATTTGGTTTTGTTTCTCCTGGTTTTTAAGGCTCACTGCTGTGTTTCTCACCTGCTTTTGCAGTCGGTAGAGAACTGTGTCTGTATCTTGCGTAATCTGTCCTACCACGTGCACAAGGAGGTTCCCGGAGCCGAGAAGTTCCACATCCAAGCGGCCAATCACAGCGCAAGATCGGGTGGTCACCATAAGAAGAAGGAGGAGCCGGACTGCTTTGGAGGACGGACGAGCAAAGGTCAGACGCTTCCTGAATCTGTGTCATACAACAGGTCAAAATGATTCGTGAACACAATTTAATGCATCCTTGATGAATAAAAGTATCAGTTTCTTCAAAATGTTGCCTTCAACAGCTTATGTAACATGTAGATAATGACTGAATTCTGTTTAAAATGTCTAAAAAGAGTAAAAGTTCTAGTTCTTATTGTTGTGTGTGTTTGTGTTTCATGGCTGCGGCGCAGAAGAATGGTTCCATCAGTGTAAGTGTCGAATCCTTCATGCTGTTACTGTAAGTCAGTCGCACACACTCCGTTTATTCTGCGCTCCCACTCACCGCCCACTGCGCTCCCACACACACACACACACACACACAGATGCTGACATATTGCTGTGACTCCGCAGGTAAAAGACACGGAGCCGGAGAGAAGAAGAGCGGCGGTGTGGATCTGCCCAAGAGGAGTCTGCCAATGAAAGGTTTGAGGCACATTTCACCCAAAACACCCCTGACACCTGACAAACACTGCAGGCCAAACACAGAGGCATCATGGGAACTCCAGTCCCGTCTGCTCAGACGCCTCCTTCTGGTCAGATTCAGCATAGACATAAATCCTCATAAATGAGGCGTTCTGCACAGTTTCACACACAGCCACTGTCTTCATTTGCATAATTATAGAGAATATATTAAAATACATGAATTATTTAATTATTTAAACACCAGAAGAACGTTTTTTCTACTTATTTTTCCTTCTGTTATTTTCTCAACCTCACTTGTGGAGTAGATTGAACTGCGTAAATATTAATCTGAAGACGTCACACACTGTCACATGATACTGATCGTCTGCGGACAGCTCTGATTTCTGCTGACGCGTCTGATGTCGGTCGGGATCATAACTCTGGTGTGGCATTCGGAGCGGATCACTGTGTGTTTAAAGACGAGCCGATTGTAATTTCATGTAACTGGGTCACCAAGTCTGAGAATGACAATATCAGCAAAGCTTACTGTGTTTTCACCCTCTTACAGGAGATTTTACCTCAAAGCCTGTCAAGAACAACACGTCCAGCTCATAATTCACACCAAAATCACAGGAAAACTCTCATTCTCATTAAAGCAAATTAAGGAATTGTAAAGTATTTATGAATGATGTTAACATTTGTAGTATTGCATTTATTTGATCTGAACAAAAGTCATTTTTTAGACTAAAAAGTACAGTAATGAGAGTCTAATGAGAATCATCAGTGAGGATAATTATAATTTAAAAATAAATAAAAAAATCAATGCATTACAGTAATAAGGACTTGGTGTAAATGTACTTAATTGTTATTTTAAAAGTGTACAATTTTCTGTATTTATCATCAATAAATCATTTTTTTTTCAGTTTCATACATTTTTACTAGTTGAATATTGCTTGTTCCACAGATAGCCATATATTAACCATGTTCATACTTTTCAGCTGAATAAATGTAATTGTTTTCATAATACAAATTTCAATCAATGCATTTTGAAAATATGATTTAAATAAATTAAATAGATGCATAATAAACAATGCAATGATTTTTTATAATTAAAAAATTATAATGCATTACAGTAATATGAACTTAGAGTGAATGTGTTTAATTGCTATAAAAATAATTTCAATGCAAAAAAACATAATCCTAAAAATAGTTCTATGCAATATATAATTAGTTTTTCTTATGATTTTGGGGTGAAATGAGTTTGCCTTTTTAAAAACACTGTTCTCTGTATATCAGATTTATTTGTGGAGTTCTGAACGATCAAATCCCTGAAGCAGAGAGACTGAATGAGGATCAGACTCTCTTTTCTACAGCAGCTGAATCAGGTTCTACATGGAACTTCAAGGGTTCTGTTGGGCACTTCACCTATGTCATAAACCATCTGAAAGCTGAATAAATAAGCTTTCCATTGATGTTTGTTTTGTTAGGATAGGACAATATTTGGCCGAGATACAACTATTTGAAATCTGAGGGTGCAATATATATATATATATATATATATATAGAGAGAGAGAGAGAGAGAGAGAAAATCTCCTTTTAAAGTTGTCCAAATGAAGTCCTTAGCAATGCATATCCACTTACAAAAATAAATTTTTGGTATATTTACAGTAGAAAATTTACAAAATATCTTCATGGAACATGATCTTTACTTAATATCCTAATGATTTTTGGCAGAAAAGAAAAATTGATAATTTTGACCCATACAATGTATTGTTGGCTATTGCTACAAATATACCTGTGTGACTTATGACTGATTTTGTGGTCCAGGGTCACATATAGAACCTTTTACACTTTTATATATAAAGGTTCCAAAAGCAGCCAGAAGAACCATTTCTTTTTCATCTATGTGAAAACACCTTTTTGGAACCTTTATTTTTAAGAGTGAGTAGAACCTTTTTAGCATAAAGTGTTTTTCAAGAACCCTAGAGTTCTATATAGAACCCCACTGAAGCGTTCTTTAAAATCAAGTCAAGAACCCTAGAGTTCTATATAGAACCCCACTGAAGCATTCTTTAAAATCGAGTCAAGAACCCTAGAGTTCTATATAGAACCCCACTGAAGCATTCTTTAAAATCGAGTCAAGAACCCTAGAGTTCTATATAGAACCCCAGTGAAGTGTTCTTTAAAATCGAGTCAAGAACCCTAGAGTTCTATATAGAACCCCAGTGAAGTGTTCTTTAAAATCAAGTCAAGAACCCTAGAGTTCTATATAGAACCCCAATGAAGCGTTCTTTAAAATCGAGTGAAGAACCCTAGAGTTCTATATAGAACCCCAATGAAGTGTTCTTTAAAATCGAGTCAAGAACCCGAATTCTATATAGAACCCCACTGAAGCGTTCTTTAAAATCGAGTCAAGAACCCTAGAGTTCTATATAGAACCCCAATGAAGCGTTCTTTAAAATCGAGTCAAGAACCCTAGAGTTCTATATAGAACCCCACTGAAGCGTTCTTTAAAATCGAGTCAAGAACCCTAGAGTTCTATATAGAACCCCAATGAAGTGTTCTTTAAAATCAAGTCAAGAACCCTAGAGTTCTATATAGAACCCCACTAAAGCGTTTAAAATCGAGTCAAGAACCCTAGAGTTCTATATAGAACCCCACTGAAGAGTTCTTTAAAATCGAGTCAAGAACCCTAGAGTTCTATATAGAATTCCACTAAAGCGTTTAAAATCGAGTCAAGAACCCTAGAGTTCTATATAGAACCCCAATGAAGCGTTCTTTAAAATCGAGTCAAGAACCCTAGAGTTCTATATAGAACCCCAATGAAGTGTTCTTTAAAATCGAGTCAAGAACCCGAATTCTATATAGAACCCCACTGAAGCGTTCTTTAAAATCGAGTCAAGAACCCTAGAGTTCTATATAGAACCCCAATGAAGTGTTCTTTAAAATCGAGTCAAGAACCCTAGAGTTCTATATAGAACCCCACTGAAGCGTTCTTTAAAAATCGAGTCAAGAACCCTAGAGTTCTATATAGAACCCCACTAAAGCGTTTAAAATCGAGTCAAGAACCCTAGAGTTCTATATAGAACCCCACTAAAGCGTTTAAAATCGAGTCAAGAACCCTAGAGTTCTATATAGAACCCCACTAAAGCGTTTAAAATCGAGTCAAGAACCCTAGAGTTCTATATAGAACCCCAATGAAGCGTTCTTTAAAATCGAGTCAAGAACCCTAGAGTTCTGTATAGAACCTTATAGTGTGGTACGACTCTAGAGAATCAGTTAAAGAATAGTGAATCTTTAGGCAGTATTCAGTTCTGTTTACTAACTAAAGCATCACTAGTACTAGAGCTCATAGTGATGTGAACAAACGTCTAACATTAAGTATTAAACTTCAGCATGTAGCTAAAAACCTCCAGAACATCTTCAAAAAAGCCTGTCAACCAGCCTGTCTTCAGAAATAATGTAAAACTTACAGGATTCTCTCATACATTCCCATTTAACATGCATTTTAGATGAGTCCATCGAGTGCCCCTGTCCTCATGAATGATTGAGGCTGATGGAGCTTCAGATGTGTGGCTCTGTGTTCCTGCAGGCCTAGAGCTTCTGTACCAGCCGGAGGTGGTTCGACTCTACCTGTCACTCCTCAAACTGAGCCAGAACCACAACACTCTGGAGGCGGCGGCCGGAGCCCTTCAGAACCTGTCTGCCGGACACTGGGCCGTGAGTGGACACCAGACACTGAGCCTATTAACTGACCGTCTCTTACATGTTGCACACAAAACCTGGAAGATCAGGCAAGCTCTGATCTTTATGCAATGCACAGTTCGTGTTTACAAGGTACCAGATTGACACAGCCGTATGCAGTAATCACTGGAGTTAGTCAGTTGGAGGCACTGACCCAGCTAACAGGGAATGTTCTGGCATGGTTCTCTCAAAGTTATGAACGAACGTAAACGCTAATAGAATGTTCGATCAAAGTTATCTAATGTTCTCAAGATGTTTGCCTAAAAATATTATTTATACGTCATTCATAAACACACTTACAAACTTTAACTTACAATGCAAAGCAGTAAAGCCTCATAATGAACGTCTTCCTCTTCTCAGTGGTCCAGTTATATCCGTGCGACGGTCCGTAAAGAGAAGGGTCTGCCGGTGCTGGTGGAGCTGCTGCACTCAGACGCGGATAAAGTGGTGCGAGCCATCGCCATCGCGCTCAGAAACCTCGCCATCGACCACAAGAACAAAGATCTCATCGGTAAGAGCTTTACTTTGACGCTCTCCAGCAGAACCTGTGTGATGATGAGGCTGACATCATCATCTCTGCGGCCCAATCAGGGAGCTACGCCATGAGGGATCTGGTCAGTAACCTGCCCTGTGGTCAGCAGCGACCTGCCAAAAACCTGGAGGGAGACACGGTGGTGGCTGTCCTGAACACTATCCTGGAGATTGTCTCGGAGAACCTGGAGAATGCCAGATTCCTCATTCAGGGACAGGGAATCCAGAAACTGGTGTCAATCAACAGAACAAGGTGAGCCACAAACCATATAGCAGAACAGCGCTCACATTATATGTAAAGTCAATGTAAAGCTGTAGCTTGAGTGCATTGGTTGGATGTTTTCTGTCTTGTGGATGAATGTTAATATGCAGGGCTTGACATTAACTTTTTTGTTCACCAGTCACTGTGGCTAGTGGTTTTCCAAAGTTATCAGCCACTCAGCATTTTCACTGGCCACAATTTGGACATTGATACCATGGGGAAAAACTGCCATATAGATATTTTTAATATTATCTCACAATTTGGCAGCAGGTTTATTAGGCTGCTGTCACTTTAAGACCTGACGCACGGATCCATTGTACTGTTACACATGTGTTTTCTTTCTCAACTGTTTACGTTCACTTCAAACATAACTGACTGTGTTTATGTGAATACTCACCAAGACCGGTTGACATTATTTTGTGTGTATTTGACTGTTTAAGCACAATAAGCAGCGAAAAAGAACTCAATTTAGTACTGAGAGGTACGGAGCCCCGCACATGACATGCAGGAAAAAAATAGTAGGCTAAATTGTGCTCACGATTTACCAAATCGAGGGAACGAAATAGTAAATCGCGCGCACAATTTAGCAAATCGAGGGACCGAATTAGTAAATTAAGTGCACGATTTAGCAAATCGAGGGAGCGAAATAGTAAATCGCGTGCACGATTTAGCAAATCGATGGAACAAATTAATAAGTCGCGCTCATGATTTAGCAAATCGAGGGAACAAAATAGTAAAAAATACTATTAAAAACGAGGCAGGGTAAATTGCGTGCACGATTTAGCAAATCGAGGGAACAAAATAGTAAATCGCGCGCACGATTTAGCAAATCGAGGAAACAAAATAGTAAATCGCGCGCACAATTTAGCAAATCGAGGGAGCGAAATAGTAAATCGCCCGCACGATTTAGCAAATCGCCCGCACGATTTAGCAAATCGAGGGAACAAAATAGCAAATCACTTGCATGATTTAGCAAATCGAGGGAACGAATTAATAAGCCGCGTGCACGATTTAGCAAATCGAGGGAGCGAAATAGTAAATCGCCCGCACGCTTTAGCAAATCGAGGGAACAAAATAGTAAATCATGCGCACAATTTAGCAAATCGAGGGAACAAATTAATAAGTCGCGCGCACGATTTAGCAAATCAAGGGAACGAAATAATAAATTGTGCGCACGATTTAGCAGAACGAGGGAACGAAATAGTAAATCCTGCGCACAATTTACTTTTTTTTTTTTTATCTGGCATATCATGTGCAGGGCTCAATAGTAAAAAATACTATTAAAAACGAGGCAGGTTTGTGTGTCGACTCGCTGTCGGAGAGACGAGAGAATGAGAAAGCGCAGCTGGTATCGTGTATCTGTTCTGAGGAAAATGAGTATTGGAAGCGTTTCAGATATTTCACTATCGATTTACAGTATATCGAAAAATCTGTATTTTTTACAACACTACATTGCACTTAGTTTATTATTTCAGATGCCTTTTTAAGAGACTACAATTGAAAAATGTGTATATTATATATAAAATTCAACCCGCCAAAGTGGCTAGTAGGAGTGACTGGGTTACACGCCACTGCTGAAATACACCTGCACCTGACAGGTGTTAATGTCAAGCCCTGCTTATATGTATCTTTGACGTTTGAACCTGTCAGCCAATCAGTGCGCGAGACCAAAGCAGCGTCACACATCCTGCAGACGGTCTGGGCCTATAAAGATCTCCGGCACACCCTGCTCAAGGCCGGCTGGAACAAAACCCACTTCAAGGTAACAGCGTTTCATCTCTTGAGTTCAGATGATCAATGCTGATTCACAGCCGTACTTTCAGCAAATGTTGTGCTGATGATGAATATCGATCTGGTGTTTCAGCCAGCCATCTCCAGCCTGCCCAAAAAACAGAAGAACGCCAAGCAAGGGAGCGATGACATCACACTGCCCTTAATGGAGAAAAACCAAGGTCATTGATTTGCACTTTCTGTATGAGGCTCTGTATTCATGAGAATGAGAAAAGTGCTGTGTCTTCTCTTCCACAAGCCGTTCTGTCCTGTAATGACACACAAGCTTTAGACAGAGGCGCCCTTTGCAATTTGGAGGCCCGTTTCAAAGAAACAGTTGGATGCGACTGCAGTTACAATGTTATCTCATATTTTGCTCTTAATAGTCTATTTATAAACGCATTCTATCTCTTTAACCCGTGTTATAATCACGACCGAAAACAAAATCAGCATTCAAATCTTCATCTCTCAGCTAAAATAAGTCCATATAGTGGACTTCACTGGGGTTCAACAGGTTGAAGGTCCAAATGTCAGTTTCAGTGCGGCTTCAAAGAGCTCTACATGATCCCAGACGAGGAATAAGAGTCTTATCTAGAGAAACCATCGGCCATTTTCTAAAAAAAATAAAAATTATATACTTTTTAACCACAAATGCTCGTCTTGCACTGCTCTGTGATGCTCCACGCATTACGTAATCACGTTGGAAAGGTCACACGTGATGTAGGTGGAAGTATCGATCCAGTGTTTACAAAGTGAACGTGCAAAGACTAAGCCAAATGCCTTTTACAAAAAAAGGTAAACAACGATGTCGGACAATTTTGAAGTTGGAGGAGAAAATTGAGTTTTTTGCGCGTGACCTTTCCAACATGATTACGTAATGCGTGGAGCATCACAGAGCAGTGCAATACAAGCATTTGTGGTTAAAAAGTATATAATTTTTATTTCTTTTAGAAAATGTCAGATGGTTTCTCTAGATAAGACTCTTATTCCTCGTCTGGGATCATGTAGAGCTCTTTGAAGCTGCACTGAAACTGACATTTGGACCTTCAACCCGTTGAACCCCAGTGAAATCCACTATATGGAGAAAAATCCTGGAATGTTTTCTTCAAAAACCTTAATTTCTTTTTGACTGAAGATCTTGGGGATGACATGGGGGTGAGTAAATTATCAGGAAAATTTAATTCTGGAGTGAACTAATCCTTTAACTTATTGTTTATTGAATTGTTATATAAAATCAATATCACATTTTCAAATGTGCTGATATTCGGGAAAACAGCACTTTTGCTTGTGTGATGTTGCTTATAAATATTTAAAAACAAAAAATTATACAGCAACTTTTTTTTGCACCATATCTCGGTTTTTGGAAGCATTTTTATTAATTTTAGTGTCATTTTTGCTCCAAGCCCCATTAATTTCCAACCCTTTTTCGGCTCTTTTTCGGTGCCTCTTCTGTTGTGAGCAAAGGCCGCTACTGGCTTTAGAGCGTTATAATGAAGCACGTGTGTGTTTCATGCACTTTATAATGCAGTGTTGTGATGTTTTCAGACGGATACTGCACCGTTGATCAGGCCGAGAGAGCGGGAGACGCTCCGTGTCACATGATCGAACGAGAAGCTTTTCAGGTCAGTGCTCATGTTGTGTCCTGTAGCAATATGCTAAAATACATTCATAACACATTAATACTGATTCTCTAAAGAACTCTTGTTAGATCTTTTATATATACAGTTGGACTGTTGGATGTGTTTCAGGGTGTGGCTGATAAGAGGCCGTTCATCAGGACCAGCAGGCCAGCGGTTGGGTTAGTGGAGCGAACGCCACAGCCGCTGGACTCATGGGTCTGATTCGGCCCACGGTAAACCATCGCTTCAGCTTCTTCTCATGCGTCAGTGAAGCCGTAAAGGGCAGTTGCTTGTTTATTTCTTGGGTTTTCATTTTTTTTGATGCTACAGACTCCCAAATATGATCATCCTCATGTGACGGACCCCATTTAAACACTGAAAAATTGATATTATGAAAATGAAAACCTCCGATCTAACACATATTTACAGTGTAGAGTTTGATGTATTTCACTGTGTGTTTTCACAGGTTGGAGATCCACTTTCAGACCTGCATTTAGACTGACATTCAGCACAATTCATCACAGAATCAATTAAGAGAAATACGACATATCACACCTGTTCATGTCCTGCTGAAGATCGCTGGAGGAATCGTGTCCGATCTGTCTGAACGTGGAATTTGACTCTTTGCTGCTTTGGCAATCTTCACTGTTAAACTCAAGAATCATGATGTGACGAGTCACTTATAGATCTGATTATACACCATATTATGATCTTGTGTTGTTTCTATTGCTTTTTATGTTGTTGATGAGTCTCTCAATTGTATAATAGTGTTCCAGATATTTCTGATCATCCACACAGACGATTTCAGCTCTGTATCTAAAGTTTTATGCACAAAAGAAATAACATGAAATGATTATATTAATAGGTTATTATGGGACTGATAGTCTACAGGCAAAATTGTACTTATTATAGTCTAAATCAGAGAATATATCAGAGATTTTAATGCATTCATACTAAATTTGTTTCATAACATCAGTGATTTAATGGCTTGAAAAATAAAAATCATTGAGTTCTTAATCTCTTCTTTATAAATCTGTTTCATCATGCATCTAACAGAAAATAAAATGAAATAAAATAAAAATAAAACTTGCTTTGTGGCAAATTTCGTGTTGCGAAATGAACGATTCGCTCGTCAGTCGCGCAGTGGAATGTTGTGAGAGATTCAAAAGAAAAGATTCGATTCAAACGATCCGCGTTTTTTGAAATCGCATCGCATCGGTTACAGAGTGAATCACTGAAGCTTCAGATGCTGATCGGCAGAAATGAGCGACAAACATCGATCACAGACGGAAAAGAACAAAACCAACAAGAACAGAAACGCCACAGGTGAGTGAGAGTCGATATTCATTAATATGCAAATATATTTAACGTTTATATGATTTACTTTATATGAAGTCTTTTTGAAATGTAACTCTGAATAGATCATTAGTTCATGCATATTCAGAACTGTTTGTGATTTTTTCTTATATAGTAATAGTTATATCATGCTGTTTTGCTACAGTAAATCGGTTGTAACTCGGCATTAGAATAAAAAAAATGATTTTTTGATTCTGTAATATTTTTTAAATGTTGAAGGAGACTTTTCAAGGTTAAAATTAAATAAAACTAAATCATAAAAAAAATTACTATGAAAAAAACGTTACATTAACGTTAACCGAAATAAAATAAAATATAAAAAACGTAACTTAGTTAGAGTAATTGCCAAGGCATTGGCAAAACTTTAGCGTTAACTGGAAGTACATTTGTGCTCAAAGAACTTTTGTGTCCCCCAAGAAACTTTGCGTTCGTTTGCAAAACATTTTCAGTTTTTCAAAAAATATTTGTTCGCTCGCAAAACATTTGCATTCTCTCAAATTAAAATATTTGTGTTCATTCGCAAAACTTTAGCGTTTACTGGAAGTACATTTGTGCTCGCTCGCAGAAATTTTGTGTCCTCCCAATAAACTTACATATTTTTGAAAAACATTTGCATTCGCTCACAAAATGTTTGCGTTCCCTTAAAATAAAACATTTGAGTTTGCTCACAAAACTTTTGTGTTCTCTCAAAAAACCTTCGCGTTCTTTCGAAAAACCTTTGTGATTTGTGAAAACTGGAATAAAAGGATAATAAAAACTATATAGACATTAAAAAGACAAAATTACTAAAACTTTTATCAAAATGTAAAATAAAAACTCATTCAAAATGTTTATAAAATATAAGGTTACACTTTATTTCAGTAACTACATGTCAACTAACTCTCATTAGAGTATTATTTAGATTGCACTGTGTCTACAGCAGACCAGGCGCGAGCGGCACGACACTTTGAAAGCAATTAGAACCCATTATAATCAGTGATGCTGTCTACACTGGATCCGACGCGACAAATTCTCTAATGACATGTAGTTGCAAAGTTACTTAGTTAGTGGAGTGTCTAAAGTGGACACTTAGTACAGTGACTGTTCATAACTTGCACGTCATTGATGTATATGAGCACTGCATTAAAGTTAAGAGATGTTTATTTTCTGTCCAGCTATGTTGTCCGGTGCTGCGGCAGGTCCATCCAAGTCCACAAACTCCTCTGATGTTCTCTCACCAGCTTACAGAGCCACAAAACAGCTGGAATTAACACAACGGCAGCAGACAAATGCAGCCAAACACGACTGCAAGGTGAAACCAGAGCAAGAGTGTGCTGGAAGCCTTGCTGGTGGTCAGAGAGGTCACCGCCAAAACAAGAGCATCGCCGCCGCTCACCCAGCCATCTACTTAAACACACGCTCTCACAAACTGCTCAGGAGGGCAGTAAGGATTTGGAAGATGCCCATTCCCATATTGAACTTCACGGGGTCTTCGAAGCCGAAGCCCAGAAACTTTCGAGAGCAGCTGAAGCGAGTGCAATTGCTTCGGAATCAGTCTGGAGACAATCTGAAGCCGACGGCTCGCTCCGTCAGAGACCTGCAGCTGTGCAGTTCAGGGACAGACTCGTCTCCATCTCCCTCCACCTCCTCCGAGTCTCCCTGCAGACGCACGGCCCACATGTACCGCACCCGCAGATACAGGAGACAGTTACAGTGGTACCGCATGCTGTCCGACAACAAGAGATGCAAACAGGGTGATGAGAAACTGCACAGACTGGAGGTCAGTGACATCCTCAATATTTATGATCTTTACTGGCTCCCGGAGAGTGTTTGTTCACGTCTAAATGAGTGAATGCCTTTCCTTAGACCAAGTTTTTTAAGGGGGACATGGTGATGGAAAAAATATGAGATGGAAAAATTATATTTGAATGCTTTTGCTTTCTTGCATTTGCGTTCGCTTGCAAAACTTTTGCATTCTCTCAAAATAAAACATTTGCGTTCTCTCGCAATACTTTTTGTGTCTCCCAAGAAACTTTGTGTTTGTTTGCAAGACTTTTGCGTCCCCCTAATCAACTTTTGTGTTCTCTTTAAATACATTTATTTTCACTCGCAAAACTTTTCCAAAAAAAATTTGCTTGCAGAACTTTTGTGTTCTTTCGAATTCACTCACAAGACTTTTGTGTCCCCCGAGAAACTTTGTGTTTCTTTGCAAGACATTTGTGTCCCCCCAAAGAAAAATTAGTTCTCATTTGTTTCATTTGTTCTCAACATTTGCGTTCACTTGCAAAATTTTTGCGTCCCGCTAAGAAACTTTTCATTTGTTTGCAAAACTTTGCATTCCCCTAGAAACTTTGCATTATTTTGCAAAACAATTGCGTTCACTCGAAAATCATTGCGATTCACTCACAAGATTTTTGTGTCCCCCCAAGAAACTTTGCATTTGTTTGCAAAACGTTTGCGTCCCCCTAGTAAACTTTTGTGTTCTCTTTAAATACGTTTGTGTTCGCTCCTAAAACTTTTCCAAAAAAGAATTTGCGCTCGCTCGCAGAACTTTTGTGTCCCCCCAAGAAACTTTGCATTTGTTTGCAAAACGTTTGCGTCCCCCTAGTAAACTTTTGTGTTCTCTTTAAATACGTTTGTGTTCGCTCCTAAAACTTTTCCAAAAAAGAATTTGCGCTCACTCGCAGAACTTTTGTGTCCCCCCAAGAAACTTTGTGTTTGCTTGCAAAACTTTTATGCTCTCTCGAAAAACATTTGCATTCGCTCACAAAACTTTTGCTTTTGCAAAGTTTTTTGGAGGAATGCAAGAGTTTTGTGAGCAAACGTTTCCTAGATGATGTCTTATGCTACAGGATTGAAACGTAATTTTTCCTTACATTTTTTTACTCCTCTGAGTATCAGGATGATCGGAGAGATTCATCGTCCACCCAGAGTACTCCAGTAATCCGGGCGCCAGCAAGAAAAACCAGTCGCCGGTTGTGGCGCCGCCAGCTGGACAGCAGCAGTTCCGACAGCAGCCCGATGACCGCTAACCCGGTTAACAAGAGCAGCGTGAGACCGGACACACCCGCAGCTCACGAGACAGACAAACAGAGAAAAAACAAAAGGGTCTCCTTTTCTTTTTCTGAAGAGTCGAAGACATCAAATTGTTCATGGACTGAGTTTGACGTCCTTGATGGTAATTCTAATTTAAGCAATGAAGCTTCTGCATCTGAACCGGCCGTCCAAACCAATGAGACACGGACTCCTCAAACATCCCTAAAGATTACTGCAACCAACATGGAAGAACAAAACTCTCCACATCTACAGTTTGACTCTGAAGCGTCTTTAGTTTCACAAATGAAGATTTTTAAAGACGAACTCAAACATTTTGAGGACATTAAACAGCAGACCGATTTACTTCAGATCAAGACGCCTTCATGCCTCAGCTCCAGACACTCACAGTCTAACACAGACGCTCTTCAGAAAGCAGACACTCCCCGACCAAACTCCTGTGTGAAATGGAAGAGCGTTCTGCTGCAGAGAGCACAATGTTCTGCTAGCGTTCTGTACGAGAATCGACACCCAACACACCGATCCTGGAGCAGATTTACACTGGAAGACTGTTCAACTCCTGAAGGAGGAAGTGATGCGGACCGACCTGACAAGAAACCACAGAGTTCAGCTGAAGATCAGGTGGAGAACGGCTCTGCCGGAGACTCATTGATAGCACAGTAAAGGAACGACTGAGGAACTATTGATTCTTTCAAGAATTAAAGTCTAATTTGTTCTTTATTATCAAGCAACTTTCTGACTTTCTTTCAACACAGTGAATTTGTGCAACTCGAATCCGTTGCAAAATCTGCATGGGAACTTTTTCACCTTAATGCAAAATTCCAGATCACATGTTATGTATGGAAGCCCATTTCTGCCACATGAGAAAAAAAATCATGCTTAAAAGTCAAAATTATTATGACAAAAAGACAAAATTATGACATGAAATGGCAAAATTGTGACTTAAAAGTTATAATTATGAGATAAAAATGAAAATTATGACTTAAAAAGTCGAGATTATGACTTAAAAGTTATAATTATGACAAAAGTTAAAATTACTCATATTTATGAGATAAAAAATTTAATTTGTGACATAAAAAGTCAAAAATTTTGACAAAAAGTCAAAATTATGACATGAAAAGTTAAAAGTTAAAAGCCTTAAAAGTTATAGTTATGACAAAAAAATCATGCATCAATTATGAGACAAAAAGTCTAAATTATGAAAATCCCTAAATTATTATGACAGTCAAAATTCTGACTTAAAAGTTATAATTATGAAAAAAAGTTGACAAAATGACAAAGTTTAAATTGACTTAAAAGTTATATGATGTTGAAATGTACATAAAATTCAGAATTATGACTTAAAAGTTGTAATTATGACATGAAAAGTCACATACAAAGTCAAAAATATCATAATTATGACACAAAGTCGAAATTTTGACATACTAAAACTTCTTTTCCACTTCCACTGTAATGACTGCATTTTGCCCACGAAAATTCACCAAACAGTAAATGTGACTGTGAGCACAGCTTTAGTCTGGAGAAATTAATATTATGCTTCTAGGAATGCAGATGTTTATGTGTTTATGTCCTCCAGCTGGTGGATCCAGTGAATTAAACTGAGAAGCATCAGACTTTATACTGTTTTATATCAGTCTGATCATGAACTGATCTTTTTATTGGCACTGACATCTGTGAGAATGAATGTAATTGTGATGAATGACCACATGATGGCAGAGTCACACAGTCACAAAGCAGCACTGATGCGCCCTGAGAACAAACAATAAATATGCCAACTTAAATATTATATTATATTATATTATGTTAAATAACATTAGGCTTACACTGTAAGTGACATGAACAAAACATTATTAATTGCAATTATATGCATTACAATTAATCGTAAGCACAAACACGAGTGTATGTTTACTTTTCTGCAGGGAAACAAAGGTGTTTAATTTATGGGAATTATTTATTGAAGGAATTAAATACTCATTGTCTCATCTGTGTCTAAATCAAACCACTGAATTCAAGCGAAAACTTTCATCCAAAATTAGGATTTATAGTAAATGTGTGCAGCGTTACTATGATAATTAATTCAGATTTTAATATGGTAAGCCACTGGTGTTGACGGAGTAAAAACAGAGTACTAGTGACAGAATGGGTGTATTGAAGCTGTTTATCCAGTTTCTTCTTCATAAATTATCCATGATCCACTGCAGAACAGCAGAAACAAACATCATCTGGCTGAAGTCAGTTTCCAGCCTGGAGTTTCTACATCCTCTTACTAATGTAAACACACTGTGATGCTGATTTATCTGATGTTCATCAAGTGAAGCGTGTTTCTGTTGCTCGAATGGCTAAAAAAGTTATTATTTCCACAACAAGGAATGATGAATTAACTGAAGCATGAACTGACTTCATTTGCAGAGAGTTGTGAGTAAATGATGACAGAATTTTCATTTTTGGGTGAACTATCACTTTAAGGCTCGTTCACACCAAGGACGATAACTATAACAATAACAATTAAGATATAGTTCTAAAAATCATTCTAAATATAAAAGAATAGCAGAGTCACATCATACTATAACGAAAACAGCACAGAGGAACGATATCATTGGGATCACTTTCAGAACGATTTTTTGCAGCTGATGAATGTTTAAAACAATGACAGCTAATCAGAATCCGTCCTGCTTTAACCCTCTGGTGCTGCTTGCGTGACAGTCAAAAATAACCTTTTTCCCCCCCAATGAAATGAATATACCATATTTTAGTTCGATAATGTTTTTTATTTAATATTGTGTATTTTTAGGGGATTTTATGGTATGAAATTACCAAATTGAGCATAGAGCTAAAAAAAATACATTTCTAACTTAAACTGTGGTAAATCTTGAATGCTTTGGATCAAAGACTGAAGTTTGGTCTCTTTTTAAAGAAGACACTTGGTAGATTATTGCTGAAGTGAAAAACGTTTTTAAAAAAGTGAAACTATATAAGTTTAAGTTTATTATTACGGAAAATGCATAAAAATACTATTTTTAAATTTTATATGAAATATATATTTTCCAAAACATGTTTCAAAGTCAAATCAAAGCCATAAATCTAAACAAGTTGTGCACCAAATTTGAGGTTGATATCTTAAAAAGTGGGCGCAGTACCAAACGCTTCCACTAGATGAAATTCACTTCCCATTCATTTCCAATGCGCTCATTTTTAACCACAAACAGTAAAAGTGACTATTTTTTTTAGTGACTAATTTTGTGTGTGTGTGTGTTCACATAACAACAAATGCTAAAACCAAGTTTCGTACCATTCCGATGAAGTAAAAACCTCTAAAAAACCAAAACGTCAAATTTTGCAGCAGAGGGTTAAAGAACTCGTTCATAACTAGTTATCTTTATAGTTATCATTCTTGGTGTGAACGAGGCAGTGAAACAGATCGAACTGTTGGAAACTAATGTTCCTACTGCATCTTTTTGCAGGAAAGGAAAGGTTATTTTAGCTCACAAATAACAACCCTACTGGCCTGTGGTTGTTCTGTTAAATCCGCAGGGAATGTGGGCGGCATTTCTGACGGATGCATGAGACTTTCTGAGCTTCGTTAAACTGCCAATTTAGCCTCAGTAAACCACCTCATGATCAATTACAGCACCATGCTCAAACATACTTGACTCCACAGCTTCAAATGTGCCTCATGTTCATCATGCAAAGCCAGCTCTTTAATCTCTCATGTGATCGTTATGTGCAAAAGGGACAATTTAATGAATAAAAAAGAGCAGATCCGAACAGACACAGAGTGAGAAGATCTAACAATCTCTTGTTTTTGGATGTTTGCACCTGAGACACAGCCTACAGTAGATAGAGAGTCAATAAACTAGTGTTGGTTTTGATTAGTTAGTTGGTGTAGTAGGTGAGAAAATAGCTTATTAATGTGCAAGCACATTTGTTTTCAGGACCAATTCATTTTCTTTTGTATATTTAGTAGAATATATGGAATTAGAAATTGGATGTCTCTGTATTTATATTTATATATCATGTCAGGAGCTTTAAATTTACTTGAAAGTCTCAGCAGGAGACAGTAATTACTTGATTAAATCTTGACCTTCCAGTTCCAAGAACAAAAATTGTAATCTGAAAACTATTTCTGTGTTTTTGATGATCAATTATGTTGGAGAGCTTTGTGAACAACAGCATTCTGATTCAGTGTTTATCAGTAGTGACTCACGCAAACAATCGTCTCAGCTAACAGAGAACGTTCTGGCAATGTTCTCTCAAAGTTATGAACAAACGTTCTTCCAGTAACGTTAATAGAACGTTCAAAGTTATCTGGTCTTTAATAATGTTCTCAGAACGTTAGAACAACATCGATCAAGGAACGTTGAAAAGGTTTAGTTGGATTTTCATCTAACATTTTTAAATGTTACTTCTTGTTTCACAACGTTCAGAGAACATTCAAAAGTAACATTCCCATAATGTTTGAAGAATCGAATGTTTTGGGTTTAAAAACATTTAAAAAAAACTGGATCAACCGATTATCGGCACCGATATTAAGAATTTTATCGGTTTTTATCGGTATCGGTCATTTTCAAAATTGATTTGCCGATAA
Source organism: Ctenopharyngodon idella (assembly GCF_019924925.1). Taxonomy (NCBI): domain Eukaryota; kingdom Metazoa; phylum Chordata; class Actinopteri; order Cypriniformes; family Xenocyprididae; genus Ctenopharyngodon; species Ctenopharyngodon idella. The sequence goes on along the minus strand of NC_067229.1, from coordinate 49,711,152 downwards.
AATAATTTAATTTTGAAATGCGCTATTTGGCTCTGATGCAGCTAGCTCTGTCGTAACTCACCACTCTGTGGCCTAGAGCAAGCTCCGCCCACCACCCATCTGATTTGTTGGGAGTCACAAGTCCGGCCAATCAGCGCGGAAGGCTGAAGGCACTGAAAGTTTTGTATTCTCACAGAGCCCTTTTATTGTTAATTTTGACATTATTTTAAATTTTTACACCAGACATACTGTATATATCGGTTCAAAATATCGGTTATCGGTCTACTTGATCTGCAATAATCAGCATCGGCCCTGAAAAACACATATCGGTCGACTCCTACTTTGAATGTTCAGAGAAATAATGTTTCCTTAATAAATTAATAGCTAACTTTTGTTTATGCTGTGGATGGTTCACATTTACACTATTGTGACCACTGCAAAATTTAAAAACAGATGTAGAAAATAGAATATACACAACAGTAATAGATTTTAACAGGTTTTTGTATAAATAATAAACTCTTTGGGCAGGTCTAGATCAAGATCAGTATTACATTACCAGGAGCTGATTTTATAAAACAGGTGAAAAATACACAGGTCTCAAATGTTGATTTAAAATGCTCATATGTCTTGCTCTCTTGCTGAGATTAACAGACTGTTAAAATTGAGCTCTGTGTACAGAAGTCTTTCCTGCTGTCTTTAAACCCTCCGGGATCCGAGCGGAGCTGCATCAAAATGTCAGCGAACACAGCTGGGAAATCGAAGCTGAACATTTTATGAGAGATAAGAAGAATAAAGCTATATAAAACTGCAAGCTTAAGAAGGAAAAAGGCGTTTAATATTTCATATGCTTTCTGAACCAAACAGCACATGACAATTCAACAGCAGCGGCGATATCACATGCTTTGAAAATAATAAACACTGTAAACTAATATAAACATATAACAGCATGATGCAGACAAAGAACCGGCCAATTTACCTGCATTATAACAGTGGGAAAATCTATTTGAAATGATGAAAGAAAACAGTTTCTTAAGCTCTAAGTGTAAAATTCTGTTTGATCTTTATATCTGAGCTCTATGTTGGATTTCAAACAACACCAGAATGATAAAGAAACAAAAGCTGGCGTTTTTAAATGAGATTTTTTTCAATTTGCAAATTCTTCAAGAAACAAATAAGACATCAGTAGTTCATAAGATGTTTTGATTCTGACTCAAAGTTAGGATCTTTCACAGGTGTTGATGAAGAATCACACATACAGGTGCTTCACTAAGATAATGATTATATTTCTGTATAGAAGGAAACACAGGTGGTACAATGACATTATGAGGCATAAACAAACCTTTTACCACATGCATATTTCTGTTTCTTATTTGGTCATGTGAATTATGTGATTTATTTCTTAGATTTCAGTGTTTAGTTAAAGCATTAAACTGAGAAATTAGCCTCCCACACAGTAATTGTAACTCTTGTGAGGAATTCTACTGTATGTCGACCTAATTATGAGTATGTGTAAGTCAATTATAGCTCGACAAATTAAATACACGCTCTAATTATATTGATTTTAGCATTCATAGGCTAATAAACGCCTTATTTAATGTAATTATTGCGAGTCATTTTTGTGGCAGTGATTATTAATCAGCGGGTCTAATTATTGCTCCACATTAATTGCAGCATCTTAAAAAAATGTGGAAATTGTCGTGAGTGATGTGTGAGAATGATTCATTTCAGGGAGTCGGCTCGCTTGGGTGGCTCGTTTAAATGATTCGATTCGTTAGGTCATCAGTCAGAAGTGTCCCTTAAAAACATAATCGAGAGTTTAATTGCATTTACTTCTTAATGAATCTCTCCCAAACAAGTTCTGCCTTATAGTTAAGTAATTACAAATGGTTTATAAGTCGGTTCACACGAATCATTAAAAAGTACCGGTTCGTGAATCGAACATCATTTGCGCGCGCGCGGGAGAAGGTGAAGCGTTGTTCAGAGAAGCACGCCATTATAATCGAGCTCTTTTTATTCCCTTTTCATTCCACCACTGGCTTTATTTCACCAGTTGAAATGAAGGACAGTAAGGTAAGACCTTTTTGACTCACATTAACCATTAAAACAAAAATGTTATCAAGTATTTAAGCTACTTTTATCAGTTCTTGCACCTGAGGTGAAGTTCTGAAGGTGAATCACTGCAGCTTCATATATCTTTTTTTGTCATCATGAGCGTGTTAAAACGATCTTCACTGCTGAATAATGTGGAAAAATGTTTTGATATAAACATATTTGAACATGTCCTAAACATAAATATTTGTATACGAACTAAAAGATGAGAGATTAGCGCTTTGTAAGATCGGGGCAAGTTGTCACATTTTTTTTTTCTAGTGAATATTTCTCTGAGTGTTTACATATTATGTACCACAGTTTCTGTAGACACGAACCTTAAAATCTATGAAGCTATCTAAAAGCTATTAAGTATTTAATTGCCCTGGAAAAAAGCAGAACATACATTGACATTCGTTCGATGATATGTACGGTGAATGATCTTGGGGCATGTTGTCACAATGGGCACAACCTATTGTTTTTTTTGTTTTTTTTAGATAATCTAACAGTAAAACAATTCATGAAACAGCAAAATGGGGAAAAAGTCATATAAAAAGATGTTTTGGCCAACATAAATTGCAGTTAACAATGAGAAATTATGACATATAACATATTAACTAAGGACACAAGCTGCCAGTTCAAATTTTAATTAATTTTACAGCTGAGATATAGAGTAGACCTCCATTATATATGTGACCTCATCCACAATCAATTGTTTTTCTATCTATAGATCATCAGTTCAGCTCATAGACCTCAGATGTGATGAGTATAGGAAAGATTTTAAATGCAGAAACAGATTGAATGTTTATTTCAGTGCAGCATTTAACACGTCTGATGTATTATTGCTATTGTTCTTTATATCTGTTTATAAGGGACATGAACACAGAATATTGATCAGCATCATGCTGGGTCACTTTTGTATGGAAGCCCACTTCTGCCTCATGATAAAAAATGATAATTATGACATAAAAAGTAGAAATGATGACATACTAAGTCATAATTATGGAATGAAAAGTTAGAATTGACATACTAAGTCAGAATTATGACAAAAAGTTGAAATTATGGTATAGAAAGTCATAACATAAAAAGTTGAAATTGACAAAAGTCATAATAATAACATTAAAAAAAATCATAATTTTAGTAGAGATGCTCCAATCAGAGTTTTTGCAGCCGACTACCGATTTCTTGTCATCATGACCGGCCGATTCTGATCCCGATTTTCAGATAAAGTAATACCACAAATCTTGTTTCCACCATGAAATAAAAATAAAAAAGATAACTGCGACTTTTTTCTCAGAATTGCGTGTTATAATGTCCAATTGTGAGGGAAAAAAGACTGACGTGTAAGTTATAAAGTCAGAATTGCATGATATAAACGCGCAATTGCATCTTATCATGCAATTCGGACTTTATAACTCGCAATTGTGAGTTTATATCTCACAATTCTGACTTCATAAAATGCAATTCTGACTTTTTTTTCTCAGAACTGTGAGATATAAACACAATTGTGAGTTATAAAGTCTGAAATGCATGATATAAACTTGCATATATATTCATAAGAGGCAATTGCGAGTTTATAACACGCAATTCTGACTTTATAACAAACAATTGTGTTTATATCTCACAGTTCTGAGAAAAAAAAGTAAAAATTGTGATTTATAAAGTCAGAATTGTGAGATAAAAAGTCAGAATTGTGAGATAAGTTGCAATTACTTTTTTTATTTTTTTATTTAGTGGCAGAAACAAGCTTCCATACAGATTCATTCATGAATAAAACAATGTGTTGAAATTAACTTAACTTTGAGCACCACTTTATAAGGCTCAATCGACGTCACCTGAGTACTATTTCCTTTCATAGAGATCAATGGCATTGATTCAGTGCTGATGCCAGTCATGGGAAATCCCTTTAAACTTTAAAAGGATACTACAACAAAGATATCGCTTTCATCTTCTGACAACTGATGGCAAACTGATTTTTTCACGAATATATGACTTGACCTGAAGAAGGACAGACACAGGTAATCACTAAGTCATAAGTATGATTTTTTTTTTTTATGTCATAGTTATGACTTAGTATGTAATAATTTCGAAAATTATGATTTACCAAAGCATGATTTTTTTTCTTATGTGGTGGAAATGGGCTTCCATATAGTTTATTTTATTAAGTTATTGCTGGAAGCAAGTGCTGAAAGCTGCTCTGTCAATCGAGTTTAATTTTTATTCGAGGGATTTTTAAGTTTTCAATATGTTTCATTGCTGAATGTCGCTAGTATTAGTACTAAAATTGAAGAAAAAATATTTTAGTTTGTCCCATTTTGTGTGTGTTCCCAGAATAGCTGTGCATTCATGGAGGGATTCTGGGACACTGCCTCAGATCTCGTCTCCTGCACCAACCAGACCAACAGCACCAACTCCAGCACAACGGAGGGCGTCATCCTGTCTCCTTATTACCAGCATTCACTGCCGACGGCCGCGCTGTTCACGCTGGCGTATCTGTTCATCTTCCTGCTGTGCCTGATGGGAAACGGTCTGGTTTGTGTGATAGTCCTGAGGAACCGGCACATGAGAACCGTGACTAACATCTTCATCCTGAATCTGGCCGTCAGCGACCTGCTGGTCGGGATCTTTTGCATTCCCACGACATTAGTGGACAACCTCATCACAGGTGAGAGATTACGAGAGAAACGTAGAGATTGTTTAATATAGTTTCTGAAATGTGAACGATATAAAGGGGCGGGGCCTAGTTGAGTTAGTTAGTAGTGTGTTGAAACTAGCGGTTATAGTAAGGGGCGGGACATTTCCCAAACACCATTCACAACACACTGCTCCAGCCGACCAATCAGAGCACATTGTGCTTTTCAGAAGGAGGGGCTTCAGATAAAGGACTCCTTTATCTAAACCTCTCTACTTAACCTCCTTCCAGTCTGTTGGGGGGAAACTGTGACCATGATTCCTTTGATTATTGGGGTGAAAGTCACCCAAGCAAGTTTACGTTATGTCGACACCTCAGTGTCAAAATCATTGCCGTTTCATCTAAAATATTGAAGATAGAGAGCAGCACCACAGAACTCTGTCTCTCTGAAATCATGCTGAGCGAGTGATTTAACTCATGTTTGCATTTCAGATCGACACCTCAGCAGCGTCCGAGTTTTTCTCCTATCTACTTCCTGCTGTGATGCAGTTGGCGTGTCTGTTAGAACGTGTTTTATTGTGTTTGTTAACAGATGTTAGGTCTACTGAGACAATAATAAAATTATTCTGTAACACTTCACAATAAGGTTCATTAGTTAACATTAGTTACTAAAAATGAACTGCACTTCTGCAGCATTTATTAATCTTTGTTAATAATGTTAATTTCAACATTTACTAATACATTATTAAAATCAAGAGTTGTATTTTTTAACACTAGTTAATGCACTGTGAAGTAACGTCAACAAACTATGAACAGCTGTATTTTTATTATCTAATGTTAACAAAGATTAACAAGTACAGTAACAAATGTATTGCTCATTATTAGTTTATGTTAACTAATGTTAATAAATGAACCTTATTGTAAAGTGTTACCAATTATTCCTCGTCCAAATAAAGCATATCAATAAAAGAATTAATTCTTGGGGTCCTTAAAATACTTTACACAAATTGGGGGATTTATTTTATTCAAATCTGATCCTTAGCATGTGGAATCAAAAATCATTTCACTTTAAAATGTCTGAGTGAAATGAAAATTCTCATGATTTAACCAAATGTTACAAGCCTATTTAAAACTGTTCAAACAACCTAATGTTCTTTATTTGAAAATAAACATAAATATGTCTTTATTATTCTTTATTATAGTTATTCTTTAAATTCTTTACAGCCATGTTCAAATGAACCAAATAAGTAATAATAATAATAAAACCAACATGTAAACTCTGTCTATCCCTCCGTCGATCGTCTGCAGCCGTGATCTGATTTTTTAACAACAATTCGAGGATCGCTCTATCCTCCCACCATTCGTTGATGAGAGTGTTCAGTAGTTGACATAATAGCTCATTGTGTGCTCTAATCTTCTGACATCCATTGATGAGAGTGTTCACTTCTTGATGTAATAGCTCATTCTCTGCTCTTAAAGCAATCACGTGTTCCAGAATCAGGTCAGTGTTTTGCCCCTCGTTCTTGTAGGCGTCTTTGCTGGAAGGTAATGCATCACGATCTGAAGCAGACACATGAGCGACATTCTCCGGACCGTGGTTTACTGTTTGAGGTGCATCAGAAACGCTCCATACATGCATCATCTCATCATCCCAGATCTCTGCATTATCCACGCTTGGCACAACTGCGGAGGATTCTGTGGAAAATAAAAACGTTTGAGTGTAACAGCCATGGCCTGATGACAAGATAATTTAATCTTAAATTAGCATTTATCTACATTTCTCTATACACATACCATGCGATTCTCTTGGACGTTTTCGCTTAGGAGTGATGGGTGTCACCCAGATTTCATCAGATTGTTGACCCTGCGGTTCTGATCCTGACCCGGGCTCTTTCCTCTTAATACCGCCGGTACAGATGTCGTCAGCAAATGCAGCGGGTGGCGGTATAGCATTAACAACATCTCTTATATGCCCTAGGGGTGAAATTGTGTAGGAGTGATTATAATTTTTTACATCATGAGAGAAATATATTAACCAACAATACATTAAACCACGTACCGATCGGATCGGATATTCCAGATACCACAGCAGGAGTGTGAAGTTTGGCCTTTACATGCAATTGTCCCCCAGACTTCTCGTCTGAACCGTCATTTCCAAGCCGGTTCACGACGCTTCTCATACACTCTAGTAAAAGTTTACAACATGATAAAAATCATTATAAACAAACACTAAAAACAGCGACCCAAAAAGTATGAATTTGATTCATATCAGACACCAAAACCTGAGGGCTGCCGGTGGGAAAAATATTTAAAACCAGAATCATAACACATTCCGTTATACAGGTGCTGGTCATATAATTAGAATATCATCAAAAAGTTCATTTTTTTATTATAAATTATTTTTAAAAATGAAACTTTCATATATTCTAGATTCCCTACATGTAAAGTAAAACATTTCAAAAGTTTTTTTTTTTTTTTAAATTTGTTGATTAGAGCGTACAGCTCATGAAAGTCCAAAATCCAGTATCTCAAAATATTAGAATATTTACATTTGAGTTTCATTAAATGACCATCCCTACAGTATAAATTCCGGGTATCTTTTGTTCTTTGAAACCACACTAATGGGGAAGACTGCTGACTTGGCAATGGTCCAGGAGACAATCATTGACACCCTCCACAAAGAGAGTAAGTCACAGAAGGTCATTACTGAATGGGGTGGCTGTTTACAGAGTGTATATCAAAGCATATTAAATGCAAAGTTGACTGGAAGGAAGAAATTGGGTAGGCAAAGGTGTACAAGCAACAGGGATGACCGCAAGCTTGAGAATACTGTCAAGTAAAGCCAATTCAAACACTTGGGAGAGCTTCACAATGAGTAGAATGAAGCCGGAGTCAGCGCATCAAGAGTCACCACACTCAGACATCTTCAGGAAAAGGACTACCAAGCCACTTCTGAACCAGAGACAACGTCAGAAGCATCTTACCTGGGCTAAGGAGAAAAAGAACTGGACAGTGAACAGTGGTCGAAAGTCCTCTTTTCAGATAAAAGTAAATTTTGCATTTCATGTTGAAATCATGGTCCCAGAGTGTGAAGGAAGACTGGAGAGGCACAGAATCCAAGCTGCTTGAAGTCTAGTGTGAAGTTTCTGAAGTCAATAATGATTTGGGGGGGGCGTGACGTCTGCTGGTGTTGGTCCATTGTGTTTTATCAAGTGCAGAGTCAATGCAGCCATCTTCCAGGAGATTTTGGAGCACTTTATGCTTCCATCTGCTGACAAGCTTTATGGAGATTCTGATTTCCTTTTCCAGCAGGACTTTAGCACCTGCCCACAGTGCAAAAACCACTTCCAAGTGGTTTGCTGAGCATGATATTACTGTGCTTTATTGGCCAGCCAATATGCCTGACCTGAATCTATGGGATATTTTCAAGAGAAAGATGAGAAACAGTCGATCCAACAATATACAGATGATCTGAAGGCTCAATAGTGCCTCAGCAGTGCCACAGGCTGATCACTTCCATGCCACACTTCACTGATGCAGTAATTTGTGCTAGGAGCAAGTCATTTGCTGTAATATGTCCTGCCGATCAAGTATTGAGTGCACAAAAGAACATACTTTAAAGAACTTGAACTTTTCTGTTTTGCAAATCCATTTTTTGATTGATCTTAGGAAATATTCTAATATTTTGAAATACTGGATTTTGGACTTTCATGAGCTGTACGCTCTAATCATCAAAATTAAAAAAAAAAACTTTTGAAATGTTTTACTTTACATGTAGGGAATCTAGAATATATGAAAGTTTCATTTTTAAAAATAACTTATAATAAAAAAATGAACTTTTTGATGATATTCTAATTATATGACCAGCACCTGTATAAAGTTGAAAATAGATATTATAGTTGAATTATACCTGCAGAGTTCAGCTCTACTAGTTCATTCACAACTGTATTCTGCTCACTGTAATCACCTGTTAAACATCATATCGATGCCACTATCTGCATAAACACTTTGATCGATATAGCAAATCAACAAAATTGTGAAATAGACTTACCGTTTGGAGAGGCGGCCATTTCCTTCACACACGTCCTTAATTAAAAACGTAAAACTGGAAAGCCGTTGATGAGAGTTTGGAAAGAAATCTGAAGTAAAGTCTTAACTACTGCAGTTGGTGATGGCCAACTGTGTATCAAATGTGTTTTATAGGGATCACAATCCGAGGTGCGAAAAGTAGGTGTGTTACGTGTAGGTAGATCCCACCCCTGAAAACTTGTGTGGAAAAACTATTCAACATTAAGTATAATAAGAATAAAACTATGTTGGATATTTAAAATAAAAAAAACATGACATAGTTTCAGCTGTTTTTAAACCTTTTTAACCATTAAAAGATTTTAAATTTTGGTTCACTGTCTAAGGATCAGAAACAAATTTTTAAAATAAAAACAATTTTTGTGTATAGCATTTGTGGACAATGATTTTTATTATTATTATTATTTTTTTTAATTTGGTTCATTTGAACATGGCTGTAAAGAACTTAAAGAATAATTATAATAAAGAATAATAAAGACACACTCTAAAAAATATTGGGTTATTTTTTAAGTTCTGGGTTGAGCCTTTTGGGACATTTTTTTGGGGTTATTTTTCCAGTGTTTGGGTAGTTTTTGTGTTACCCAGATCCTGGTTCAGACGTAACAACCCGGTGTTTGATCGAAAATAAAGTAATTATGCAAACCAGTGGTTGTGTGGAGTATTTAGAAAAATATTTGTGTAAAGTATTTTAAGGATCCGAAGAATGAATTCTTTTGCTTCATTTGGACAAGGAATAATTTTATAAGTGTCTCAGACCTAACGTCTGCTGCATGATTGTTCACAAACACATTCTAACAGACACGCCTACTGCATCACAGCAGGAAGTAGATAGGAGAAAAACTCGGACCCTGCTGAGGAGTCAATCCGAAATGCAAACATGAGTTAAATCACTCGCTCAGCATGATTTCAGAGAGACAGAGTTCTGTGGTGCTGCTCTCTATCTTCAATATTTTAGATGAAACGGCAATGATTTTGACACTGAGGTGTCGACATAACGTAAACTTGCTTGGGTGACTTTCACCCCAATAATCAAAGGAATCATGGTCACAGTTTCCCCCAACAGACTGGAAGGAGCCAGGTAGCCAGAAGAGCAGCAATCTTTGGTAAGATATAACTTACATAAATATACCCATATATCTAACTATAAATCCATCTAATCCTAAATCTGATTGACACTCGATGACCTGCCAATCTGTGACACTAGCCGCTTTTCACTGTCGGGCCAGTGCGAGCCAGGGCTTTCATCGGGCCAGGCTAGGCTAATAGCCCTGGACTTGTAGCACCGAGCCCAAAATCACACTGCATTTCCACTGTCGGGCCAGAAGCTCTGCAGCGCTTCACTAAAACCCGCCTGTAACACGCCTCTCTGGAACAACGTCACAAAAACCCGTCATTTCACAAACAAATGGAAGTTTTATCAGAAAAATAATCAGAAAGAAATCACTGGAACTAAATATGGATATCAGACAGTCCGTTAATTGGCGAGACGTGCTGACAGATAAAATAAATACATGATTGTGATAGCCTCAGTCTCCACACACAGATAAACTCCGCCTTTGTTCGTAACCATTCCCTCAAGCCCGAGCTGGCCCGCTTTGGACCAAGGTATTCGGCGGGCCGAAAAACCCTGGCCGTTGGCCCCGAGGAAGCCCCGACGAGGCACGATCAAGCTCCGGAAGTGACAGTGGAAACGCCACTGGCCCTGGCACGCACTAGCACGCCCGCTTTAGGCCCGACAGTGGAAACGCAGCTACTGAGTTATAAATCGAACCATAAAACAGTCATTGACAGCCACTGGTCTGTCAATCAGGGGTGACAGACTCATAAATTCACCCATTAATCATATTTGACAACCACTGACCAGTCAGTTTGAGTGACAGGTGGACATAAATTTTGGTCATAAATCAGGTCATAAATCATCATTCTCTAAATCATCATATCATCATTCACACATTATATAGTAACTCCTGACGCAATCACGTATCATTTATGCAAAGATATGGTGCCCGCAAATATTGTAAAAGCTGGCATCCAAAAAATAATACAGTCTTGTGTGCGAGAAAATGTTTCAAAATTGTGATTAAAATTGGCTGAATTTATTTGATAATAAATACAGTAAAAATAGTGAAATATAATTACAATTTAAAATATCTGTTTTCTATGTGAATATAGAGTAAGTGTAATTTATTTCTGTGATCAAAGCTGAATTTTCAGCATCATTACTCCAGTCTTCAGTGTCACATGATCCTTCAGAAATCATTCTAATATGATGATTTGCTGCTCAAGAAATATTTCTGCACAGTAAGACAATTCAAACATTTTTCGTCGTTTCTGTGCAGACAAGCAACTTTTGGAAAATGATTCAAATGTATCTGGATTAATGTATTTAACCTGATCATGTTTCTGTCTTCGTCAGGTTGGCCTTTCAGCAACACGATATGCAAACTGAGTGGTCTGGTACAAGGAATGTCAGTCTGTGCGTCAGTTTTCACATTAGTTGCCATTGCTGTGGACAGGTAAGTATTAATAATTTTGAGAATGAAATGAAATAAAATAACCAATAAGGGAAATGATAGAGCAGTAGTGGTGTTGTGTCAAGTGCTTTCATTAGTTAAAAATGAACTAATTATTGATTAATCAAACCTAACATTGATATTTTTATATTGTAAAAAATTCACATTGAATATCCAAATTAATGTAGAAACAACACAATTATGATTTATTTTAAATATTTGTTTAATGGCATCTTTTTACTGAGTACTTTGAAGATCAGTATCACCAATACCAATACCAATACTGCTACTGATGTCTCTATTAATGGATTTTTCCCCCAATTTCTGGGGATGAAATGAGTAATTATGGCTATTCAACATTACAGTATAGGGCAATTCCATGCAAAGGTCATACTTTCCATGAAAAAAAAAAAGTTTTTACCAAAAGAACAAAACCCTTTTTAAGTTGTCCATTTAGGTCTGTAATATACTGTATTAACCCTTTAGAACCTAAAGCTAAAATAGCCCGTTTTCACATATTATGTTTTTTTTATTATAAAATTCTCTAACAATGTGCTATCTTCAAGTGCAAGGTGTCATTTTTTTCAGAAAACAACTGGCTTTCAATAAATTACAGTTATTGACCATTAATGTATATGGTGAGTTTGTAAACAGAATTTAAATAGACGAAAATAAAAAAAATAATAATATATTTTCTGATTTTTATTTAGAAAAAAAAAGAGAAAAATGATGATCGAAAGAATCTAACACTTCAAACTTGAAAATTCAACTATATTACATATATACAAGTCATTTTGTGACATTTGGTTGCACAGTTTTCATTCAGGAGAAATTTTTTTCATACACGCATACATATACTACATATGCACGCATCAGCACGCATACATTTACCGCACGGACACGTTATACAGATGCACACACCAAATGCGAAATGCGAGTCTCACTTAGCCTGCTCCCAAGTCTTATAAAAAATCGTCCCAATTGACTGTGTACTCCTTCGCCATTTTTTTTTTTGTTTGTTCGATTATTTATGCGATCCAAAACTCCCTAAACTGCCGCGCTCCATATCTCTACGTTCAAATCCTCCTTCCACCCGCTCTCCCCGAAAGCGGCTGCCATTTGCTGATGGAAGGCACGAAATTACCGTAATAACCCTTATATTGCCGAAAAGCTCATGTTGTCTACTATCTGTAGCAATTTGAATTATTACGATGGCGCAAACGGTTCAAGAGTTACGGTAACATGAATACAGCTTGGTTGGATGTGTCGCCGACGACACATACGGTTTTAAAGGGTTAATGTGCTCTAAACAGACATTTTAAGAAAATTGCCTTTTTTTATTCACAATATATGAGGTAAGCAACAATGCTTAAATTAAATTTTCAACCAACCATATTTCATGCTTTCAAAAAAGGGATCAAAGACCCCCCTTTTTAAACACTAAGCATTGTGCATAGAGATGGAGACATGCCTGAGAAATAAATACACTCATTTTGTCATAACAGCACTGCCTGTTGAATTTATAAGGGCAATAGATAAACAATAGATGTCGCTCTTTAATATGGCTTGTGAAAGATTACTGCAGATCAGGCGCACATGAACCGATCTTCTCTTCCTCTTTGCCAGTTACAGAACGAAATATGAACATCAGAAGGTAGGCCAATATGATATAGTATAACTTACAGAAGAGCATTGTTTCTCATAGGACACTTCCCTCGGGATGTCGCATTTTTACCTGTTGGTTAGAACATGAATAGCCTATTGATCACAATCCCTCAATCAAGCAGACAAAATAATAATAATAATATTGCAACAATTTTGACTTGAAATAAAATATGATCATTTTGACTCAAGACTTTGCTTTAAACTGCGCAAACTAGCTGAAAATCGTGCGATCATTTAGACAAAACATAAAACTGACATGATTGCGAGTGACCTGACTGTGTTCACCTGACTGTGGGGAAAACCTGCGATTTTAAACTGCTTTATGATAAACATTAATATTTGTTAATGTATTTTAGCAAACAGTTCTGTTAGAAGGAAAATGGTCTCCAAATTGATTCTTGAACAACGCACACGCTTGTCAACATGAGAAATAATCCATAACCATTTGCAATAGACCTACAGGGTATAAAGTTGTATAAAGTTTAGTATAAGGTTGATTATTTCTGCAGTCTTACCATACTGATATCCCAGATATCAACATGTGGTGGTTTAAATTCATGCTTGAGGTCTCTGTGAAAGTTTTAAAGCGGTCTTCTGTGCCGGTTGCAGAGCGGTCACGTCCGTAACGTCACTTCCGTAACGTTGTTTTTTCCTCATAAATGCGAACTCGAAAAATAAAATAAAATGAATATTTTATGTTCTGTGGAGAGCCAACACTTCTTTATTCGGTGGGCAGTATTACTTTTTGTTTGCGCAGTGTAATTCACAGAATTCCTAAAAAATATGTTGACACCTTAAACTTGGTGACTTTTTTTGTCACGTCCGTCACGCATGTATATTTCCCTCATCTAAAATATAAAACAATTGTATAGACAGGCATTTTTCTAATGTCTGGACTCCTTTAATAAGGGACTATGAATATATAAACAAATGGTGCAATATGTTGGTATTAAATGCATTCTCTGAGAACTTATATTTCAAGTTTTGACTGCAAATGTCATGTCCATAACGCTGGAATTGCCCTATAATTGAATTCCAAATGCCATCAAAATGCCATCATTTGTAACAGTTAGTAGGCTTTAAAATATGACTTTTAATTTAAGTGAGCTTAAAACAATCTTTGCACAAACCCGTTATAATGTCACCATTAGCTATTCCTTTAATATAGCAGGGCTAAAAAAATATATATAATATAAAATAAAATAAGGCTTAATTTTAGAGAATGTTTTGTACATATACAGTATATATAATACTGAATTATCATCAAAGCTCAAAAAGTATAAGTGCAACGTAATTGTATATGTTTAAGTTTGCTCTGCTGGGATTATTGTGATTTATATATAAATCATTTTGAGCTTTAGAAAACATTACATCTGGGTTAATGACCCCATATGTGTTTTCTCCTCATCTGAAACTCAGGTTTCGCTGCATCGTTTACCCGTTCAAGCCCAAACTTACGCTCTTTGTCGCGAAGGTATCAATAGGGACGATCTGGCTGCTCGCGCTCACCATAATGTTTCCCTCAGTGTTAATGTTGACCGTTGAGCAAGAAAAAGGCCATTTCATGGTTCACAATGACAACCACAACCACACGTACCCGCTGTACTCCTGCTACGAGACCTGGCCCGACCCTGAGATGAGGAAGGTGTACACGACGGTCCTGTTTGTGCACATTTACGTGATTCCCCTGGCGCTCATCATGCTCATGTACGGCCGCATCGGGGCCAAGCTGTACACCACAGCCATCCTGGCCAGCGCCGAGCAGCACGATATTCCTTCGCAGGAGAAATGTCCTGCGTCTCAGAGGAAGATTCGAGTGATAAAGATGCTGATTGTGGTGGCCCTGCTGTTCATGCTGTCCTGGCTGCCGCTGTGGACGCTCATGCTGCTGACTGATTACGCCCGTCCGGACGAGGATAATCTGGAGCTTCTGACCAGCTATGTTTTCCCTCTCTCTCACTGGCTTGCCTTCTCCAACTCCAGCGTCAATCCCATTATCTACGGCTACTTCAACGAGAACTTTAAGAGAGGCTTCCAGGCCGCGTGTCAGCAGCAGGCTTGTTGCCGCAGCCGAAAGAAGAGACGATTCAGCATTAAACAGCCCAGAGTTGGAAGTCAGGGCTGTAGCCCGTTGAATACGGCTGTTAGCGGCAATCCGCTCAGTCTGGGCACACGGACGAACCAGATCTTCACCGAGAGCGACCTTACAGGCTGCGTTCGCCTGGAGCTCGAGCACAGGAGCGTGTCGATGGACACCAAGGCCGAAGGAGGAAATAGCGGCATGTCTATTAAAAAGGAAATTCACTTTCAAGAGATTGAGAAAGCCGGCGGTAAAATATATAATGCCTGGGAGCTCTGAATGCATCAGACTGATGCATCAGATTGATCGGCTGACAATTATTGGCCGACAGTGGATTATAAACAGTCGCCGTCTAAATTAACCCGGATACATTCAAAAACGCATCTTGGCCTTCGGCCTTCCATCCACACTGAAGCTATTTTGCCGTATTTAGGTACGTAGGTATTTGAAAACGATGATGCATGTTTGGTAATGTGATGCATATTGTACCCATAGATATTTACACTCTTAGAAAAAGGTTCAGTTGTGTTCTATATAGAACTCTTTTAGAATTTTAAAGAACGTTTCACTGGAGTTCTATTCAGAACTCTAGGGTTCTTGACTCGATTTTAAAGAACCATTCATTGGGATTCTATATAGAACTCTAGGGTTCTTGACTCAATTTTAAAGAACTGTTTATGCCGAAAAGGTTCTATGTAAGGAGAAATGTCTTAAATGATTGCATACTTTCATGTTTAATGGGTTATTTCAATTTTTTCTAGTTATAAAGTATGTTTACATGCTGTTTAATTCATAAACTATATATTACAATTAAAAAATGTATTAAAACAAAATGAATTATTTAAAACTAAATCCATAAAATGATCCCATGATGGGAAAAGGTTCTACATATGAAGCGCCTGATGGAACCCTTTAAGATTCTAAATGGAACCTTTTCTTCTAAGAGTGTATGGTTATACCAGCATTGTTGTCTGGCTAATTTTCATAGTGTTGTTAAAAATAACTGTTAGTACAGTCTTCATATTGCATTCCTGCAAAACATGCGTTTTTTGACCAGACATGGAATGGCGACTGAGTGCGACCTGAACATTCCAGTAAGTAGTAGGATATTTTATTAATAAAATGATTGTGCCAGAAGAATAGCGTGAGAAAATATTTAATCTTGCTACCATCTTGGTGAGCTTTTATGTTTTACACGTGATTTTGCACTTTCCGACGTTTCAGTGTGGAGGAGCAACTTTTGGAAAACTCTTGAAAACGCTGCTCTGGATGGATAGCATTTTATAATGAAAATGCTGCTTTCAAATATATCCAGATTAATGTAGATAAAGCCTAATGAAATAGAGTAAATATTGTGAAAAATAAGTGCTATTTTGTGTAAATCTCATTAAAATGTATGTATCAGCAGTGTAGCAACCATCAGACATCATAATCTGGTGTTGTGCATATTGTCATTTGTAACATTTGTACAAATACAGTTCTGGTTAGTTTTATGAACTAATCATGAGTGTTAATTAGAGAAGAGTTTAACACATGATATTCCTTAATGATTGTCTCTGCATCAGATTATAAATATCATCTGGCTGGAAACACATGTGAGGCGTTTCATTATTTAGCCTTACGGGGGAAACGTGCGAGAGCTGACATTTAAGGAGTGAAATGAATTGTTCTCCTTCACTATAGGAAAACGATAGACCTATTGACGACGGAACCATTTCCGAGAAAATTACAGGAAAACTACATACACCTGCAGCAAATTACACCGCGGTGTTCCTCCCTCATGGCTGAAAGTCATAATTTCCCATGAGAGATGAAGCCGCTTGTGTTCTTGAATCTTGACCAGCAGGAATATGCTGGAATATGAAGGATTACTCTGTTTACGTACCTGGAGACGAAAATCGAATGTCCTCAGAGCCGCCTGAACCTCAGATGTGTTTTTAGTGTTTATCTGAAGCTACACCTTATTCTGCTGTCATTTATATCCGATTGAAACGCTTCTGATTTTGTCTGTGGGGAATTGATTGGATGGTTGTGGTTTGCTATTGGTGGATCTCATGTGAGTGACAGGTTGCCCCACCCTCGTCATCAGAGAAGAGAAGAGATGCTGCAAGTTATTCTGATTCAAGTTTATGATTGATTTAAAATCAATGTCCTACTTTTTTTGTTGTCATTGTATAACCCGTTTACCAAATACGTCACATTATAGAAGTAAATGAGCTGTTTCATGTTGACTTTAAATATATTCTTTGGCAATATGAGCTGAAAATGTAATGCTGAGTAAGATTGATTTATATAGGGCAGAATTTCAAATATGAAAGTGATTTTTTTAATACACTTCAATTTTGATATTACTGTGACATGTGAAAAAGAAAATGGCACATGAAGTCAGTCATTTATCATGAAACACTGTGGCATTAATCTGAGTGAAACTTCACTCTATGAAGGACATTATGAGATTTTCAGATGGTTTTGTTTTCTTCTCAGTGTGTGCCTGACAGTGTGTGAATATCCAGCAGGTCACTGATGTGAACCATGTCACGCTTTTATTTTTGGATGTTGTTTGTCTTGCTGTTGTGTTACTTACAAGACTGACAGTTCATATAAGAGACCTTTAACTGAGGAATAATCGTCATACAGGTTCATTGGGTGTTTGCTTTGATTATCCAAATGATTTTAGACTCTTTAACACTGAATTATTTCATGACGGTGGGAAAAGTGATAGATAGAGTCCTCACACTTTCATTGTGATTTATATGTACATTTGTAAATTGTACTAAATTGTTTAAACTGAAGTTTAAAATTGTGTGATTAATTGTAAAATTAAATAAATCATTGAAAATATGTAACATTGCAGAAACGTTTGTGGTTATTAATTGAAGTGTTTCATCTCTTGTGAAGTCGAAAATAAACTTTATAATAATTAAATCAGGACAGTGTGCAGAAATATGTTGTTTATAATTGGATGTTTTGTCATGACGGTCTGTAGGCGTCGTCAATATGGAAGCTTGTTTCTGCCACAGAATAGAAAAATAAAGTAATTGCAACTTTTTTTCTCACAATTCTGACTTTTACTCGCAATTGCGAGAATCTCACAATTCTGACCTTTTTCACAGAATTGAGATATGAACTCGCAATTGTGAGTTATAAAGTCGGACTTGTGTGATATAAACTATTATATAAACTCTATAAACTAATTGAATAAATAAATTAGAATTGTGACTTTATATCTTGCAGTTCTGACTTTTTCCTCAGAATTGTGATTAAAAAGTCGCAATTAATTAAATAATTAAGTCATGATTGGTACTTTTTATCTCACAATTCTGAACCTTTTTTCACAATTGCAAGTCAGAATTGTGATAAAGTCGCAATTACCTTTTTTTTATTTTATTTTTTATTGGCAGAAACAAGCTGTGTGTATATATATATATATATATATATATATATACAGTTCTGATCAGAATTATTGGCACCCTTGGCAAATATGATCAAAGATGACTGTAAAAATAAATCTGCATTGTTTATCCTTTTGATCTTTAATTCATAAAATTAGCAAAAATCTAACCTTTCATTGAAGGAAAAGAATTGAAAGTGGGGGGAAAATCACATTATGCAATAAATAAATGTTTTTCTCCAAAACACATTGGCCACAATTATTGGCACCCCTAGAATTTCTTATGAGTAAAATATCTCTGAAGTATATTCCCATTCATATTTACATTTTTTAGCACACCAGGGTGATCATGAACATGAAATTGTCCAGCCATGACTTCCTGTTCCACAGGAGTATAAACATGAGGAAACACAAATGCCAAATTCCCTTAATCATTCATCACAATGAGAAAAACCAAAGAATATAGTTCTGATGTGCAGCAAAAGATTGTTGAGCTTCACAAAATAGAAAGTGGCTAACGCATTGAAAATCCCCATTTCCACCATCAGGGCAATAATTAAGAAGTTCCAATCAACTAAAGATGTTACAAATCTGCCTGGAAGAGGACGTGTGTCTAAATCGCCCTAATGCGCGGTGAGGAGGAGAGTTTGAGAGGCCAAAGACTCTCCAAGGATCACAGCTGGAGAATTGCAGAGATTAGTTGAGTCTTGAGTCACAGAAAGCCTAAAAAAATGATCAAACAGCACCTACATCACCACAAGTTGTTCAGGAGTATTGAATAAAAGGGTGCCAATAATTGGCCAACGTGTTTTGGAGAAAAACATTTATTTCATAATGTGATTTCCCCCCCACTTTCAATTCTTTTCCTTAGATTTAGATTTTTGCTAATTTTATGAATTCAAGATCAAAAGGATAAACAATGCAGATTTATTTTTACAGTCATCTTTGATCGTATTTATCAAGGGTACCAACAATTTTGTCCACGTCTGTATTTATGTGTGTGTGTGTGAATGTCACGTCTTATACAGTGATATGGGATAAAAGGCCTCTGCTGTCGCCACACACAGTCTTATTGTCCCTCATGTAAGTGACTCATTTCCCTGCAGGTGAGCTGAATAATAGTCTCTGTCGTTTACTTCCAGCCGTCTCTCTCTGTGGCGTCACGGCCCACGACTGCCAGCAGACATATAGAGTATTAGAATAAACCCGCGGGGTCAGATGTACTCTCAACCATTCAAAACAACAGAGCCTTTAAGATTATAAACACTGATTGTTGTAATTGTAACTACAGTGGCAATTATTTTCATGAGAAAAATGAGGACTGTTTTTACAAAGGTGAGTGTGAACCAAATGCACACTTATGAAGTATTTTTATTTTTATTATTGCATTGCATTGTATGTTTTAAAACTACAGAGCTTTGATCATAAAACTAAGCATTTAAATATCCTATTAAGACATTTTATTGCATATATGCATTATATGCATTTTATGTAAGTATCTGCTATACTGTTAGAAAGATGCATATTTTTGCTCAGTTTGGGCTTCTGAATAAAACTGAGCTGTTTTTTCCTCCATATTCTCACTATATCAGACTATATGAGCCATAAAAGCCTGATGGATCAAATATGATATTCAACATAAAACACCTTTCATTAAAGGTAGATTTTTCAGACTATTATTTCATATATCAGGCTTTACAGGGTTAATCGCTCATTGCTGAAAGACAGAATGTGCTGTTAGCGGTCGGTAGATAGACACGGCTGTGTCTGATGGACTCATGCAGCTGTAATCATATGATTGCACAAATCAAAGTCTGAAGAACCATCCATTTGGCTCAGGTCACGATAAACTGGTTTATGGGCTTTATTTTTGACAAACAAGACGTGAGTCAGAAGGCAGAAAGACACTATCATCAGCAATTATTATTATACTTAAGGAAGTGTTCACCCCAAATTGAAAATAATTTACTCAACACTTATGTCATACTAAAACCTGTGTGCTGTTTTGTTTTAACATGGAACTTATGAGATTATATTACATATAAAATTACAGTTTTAATATAAAATAACTAATAAACTTAAAGTGATGCATATTTGTCAGTCATTCATGAATGAAACCGTTCAGATTTTTGTAATAAACTGAATGTTTTACACAATAAGTATATATTTATCATCAATAAATCCAATTTGTTTCAGTCTCGTACATTTTTACTAATTGAATATTGCCTGTTCCACAGCTACACTGTAAAAAAGAATTGTTGGTTTAACTTAAAAAAAGTAAGTTACCTGGTTGCCTTTAAATTCTGAGTTCATTGAAATTAAAAATGTGAGTTAATACAATGAAGGTGACTGATTTAATCAACAGAAACTTGAAATATTATGTTATCTGAACCACATTATTTAAATTGATTTGACAATTTTTTTTTTTTTTTTTTTACAGTGTAGCCATATTTTAACCATGTTCATGCTTTTTAACTAAATAAATGTTATTGCTGTAATTGTTTTCACAACAAACAGATTTATGCTGATTTGAATAAATGCATTTTGAAAACTATTTTTGAGCTCAATCAAAGAGATGCAAATAGTTGATAATAAACTATACCATGATTTTTTTCTGAGCGCAGAAATCTGACCAGTTTCATTTACGTATGTCTGACAAATAAGTTTATCTTAAAACTGTGTAATTCAGATAGATGGAAAGATTAAGGGTTGGGTTTCATTAATTTTAATTCATTTAGGCCTAAAGAAATTTTGATTGCAAAAGTTCAAAACTCACAAAGTTTAAGTTTGTTGCATTGAAAAGTTTCTTCAAAATGTCTCCATTTGTGTTTCACAGAAGAATGACACCAAACAGGTTTGGAGCGACATGAGCGCGAGAGTAAACAATGCCAGAATTTTCATTTTTGGGTAAAACACTAACTCTTCCATAGAACTCTAGGGTTCTTGACTCAATTTTAAAGAACGCTTTATGCCAAAAAGGTTCTATATACAGTAATACTTACATGTTTTACAGGTTATTTAAATCATTTTCTGCTGATAAAGTATGTTTACAGGCTGTTTATTTCATAAAATTTAATTAAAGTAACAAAATCCATAAAATGATCTCATAATGGGAAACCCTATAAGGTTCTCTACATGAAGCTCCTGACGGAACCCTTTGTTTTCCTTCCCAGCGACTCTGTCTGTCTATCTATAGCTTTAGCTGGATGTTGGAGAATCTCTCGGGCTGTCAGGAGCAGCACAGCTGGAGTCTGAATAAAAGGCTGTAAAGTCAGCGGTGTATTGCTGTCAATCCTGCGATTAAACACTCCCCGCTGAGATAATTGGCATCACTGTTTTTCCGTCGTGGCGTAAATTTTGCAACTTATTTCAAAACCACTCCATGGTTATCACTGCACGGCTGTTGCGGATGAATGCGTCTATACCGTGTGTCTCTGACGCTGTACAGAATACAGAAAGAAGTGACAGAAAAGCACAATAAATGCCGCTATCAGCCACCTGCAGGGAGGCTTAATCAAGCGTTCAAATCAAGCATCAGGAAAAAAATTGTGCTAATGTGCGAGCTGGTTATGATTTTCCAATCACAGCAATCCAGCCCTTAATTAGCCCTTATTGTGCTCTTTAAAACTCTCTTGAATACACATCATCTCATCAAACTGATAATATTATTAAAAGAATAGTCTTGCAGTAAACCTGCATCACATTGCATGACTTTACACTGACGCCTAGTGGTTGTTTTGTAACACTGCTGTTTTTTTAAACTATTTTTGTAGCTTGTCATTTATTTGCTGTATGTTTCAAAGCAGCTTTACTGTAATAAAGTACAAATAAACCAAGTTTGCAGATGTTTTCCAAATTATTTTCACTAATTTGTTAAAAGGAACCGGCTCATAAAAGTTAATAGTTAACATTAAATTCAGATTGAATGTCTTGTTTTGCTGTGATGTGATGCTACAGATTTAGTAGCAAAAAAATTTCCATCCATTTTTGGGGAAGAACATACAGTACGTTCAAGAGTCCCAACCCTTACTTCTTTTTTTTTGTGTTGCATTTATTTGTATTTGCATCTGGTTTTCCTAGTATTTATTTGTATATGTACAGGAATCACTTTTTCTTGCAGATAGTGACGTGTTTGTCATCTGTTGATCGCATCCGTCTCATACGAGAAGCTAAAGCACTTTCTGTATGTCTTAAAAAATAAAAATAAAGGTTCTTTATTGGCATCGAAGGTTCAATGAAGAACCTTTAACATCCATGGAACCTTTCAAATGCACAAAAAGGCTCTTAAGATTATTAAAATCTTCTTCATGCTAAAAAAAAAAAAAAAAATCACTGAAAGGTTCTTTAACCCTTATGCATCAATTAAAAAAGTTACTTTGAGGTCCTTAGAGGATAAAAATGTCCATGTCAAAAAACTGTCAGACTTAAGTTTGGTCTCATTTTAAGAAGACCCTTTGGTAGATTATTGTTTTAAAAAGTTTTTAAAAAAGTGAAACAAAAAAAATTATAGAGGTTTTAAATTATGAAAGCTAATTTTTATATAAAATATATATTTTATAAAACATGTTGAATGCAAAAGTTGCTAAAAAAAAAAAAAAAAAATATCCATAAATCTAAACAAATTTGAGGTTGATATCTCAAAAAATGAGCTTTCAGTAAGATTTTGTTTGGGCGCAGTACAAAATTTTCCTCATTAGATAGCCATTGGATTTGTGATTTGCAGTAGAGTTTTTCTCTCTCAAATATTACACACACACACACAATTTTTTATTACACACATACAAACCACACTCTGACATCCACACCAACACACCCACACAATTATAGCTGCATAATTTATCCAATTAGCTCTATATTATGCAAAAGCAGAAGACAGGAATAAAGCGAGTATTTGCTTTATTAGCCAAACCTGAGAAAATGGCAACATCTGCTAAAAAAATAGTAAAAGTTTGCCAACAGAATGAAAGCATATTAATAAAGACTGCATCATTTTATAGTGTGATATAAAGTCTGTATTGTGTGATATGTCGCAATTCTAACTTTTTCTTGCAATTGCGAGTTTTTATCACACAATTCTGACTTTATAACTCACAATTCTGACTTTTTTTCTCAGAATTGTGAGATATAAACTCACAATTGTGAGTTATAAACTCGGAATTGTGTGATATAAACTTGCAATTCTGAGAAAAAACATCAGTCTTTTTTCCCTCACAATTGCACATTATAACACAATTGCGAGTTTATGTATCACAATTCTGACTTCATAACTCGCAATTCTGACTTTATCCCTGGTTTCGCAGACAAGGCTTAAGCTAGTCGCAGACTAAAATGCATGTTTGAGCTGTTTTAGCTGAAAGTAACTTGTACTGACAGATCTTAAAATACGTCAGAGCCATTGTTTTGTCTCAAGATGCACACCAGTAATGTTTTCTTCTAGTGTACGTTTATAAAAGCTACTTAAAAATCCTAATTAAGGCCTAATCCTGGCTTAGGCTAAACCCTGTCTGTGAAACTGGGCCTATATTCTGACTTTATAACACGTAATTGTGAGTTTATATCTCACAATTGTGAGAAAAAATTTTAGATAGAAAGTTGCAATTAACTTTTTTTTATTTTTTATTTCATGGTGGAAACAAGCTTCCATACATTTTCGTCCTTAAGGTCGTGAGTGGAACTATTTTGTGTTAATAGTGTAAAATAGATTTATTAAAGGAAATGAGGGTGAAATATTAAAATTCTACTAAAAATACACATTTGTGCCAAAATTGATGCTGTTGGCATTAACACAGGCAAAATGATCAAATAAACAAAACTGAAAAAGACAAAAAAGGGACCCGGTTCTTATATGGCAATCGCTGTGAAAACCCCCTTTTTGGAGCCTTGTGTGTATAAGAGCGTTTGCTCAACGTAAATGTGAATGTATTTGTTGGTCAGAGCGTATATATGTTTGAGCTAAACGTCTGAGAAAGGCATGCATGGAAAGAAGATACAGGAAGTGTGAGGAACCCAGTGGCCCTCAGCAAAGGCCCACAGACCAAGTGGCAACATCTCCAAACTTGTCAGCACAAGCGGGTCGACAACGTAGTCCTGCCCTCTATACACGATCACAAGATCCACAAGGACAAGGCTGTTTTTCTTCTCGCACCACATCAACCTGTCAAGGCAGAAGGGAGAAGACCGGACGGGCACAAACACGGCAGGTGTCTGAAACCAGGATCTTATGTCACATCATCCTCGTCCTTACAATTCATATCTAATGGCTCTTTCTGTGCTTTCTCGAGTCCTGAGTCTCTGTGTCCTGCTGCTGTCATGGGGTCACTGCAGTCCAATTCCACCTCCAGAAGAGCGGGATAACGTGGACATGCAGGAGGTTCTGGGTCAGTTCCTTCACATGTTGAACTTGACCGATCAGGGGCCCCGGACAAGGCCCCGCTCCAGCCGCACGGAGCCGCCGGAATACATGCTGGAACTTTACAACCAATTCGCCAACGACCGCAGCGCCTCGCCGGCAGCCAACATTGTGCGAAGTTTCAGAAATGAAGGTAACGAGGTGCACTTCAGCTCAGTTAATCATGTTATGTTCATGAACATGAATATTGATAACAAAAAGCCACCTGTTTGTTTTGTAGTTTGTCAAGTCACATTTATTTATATTGTGCTTTATATAATACATATTGTTTTGAATCATCTTCACATTAATAAACAATAAAATAACGAAATTCACCAATTATGAAACATTCAGTTCGGCTCTAAGCAGCTCTACAGAAGACGATTAGTCAGATCAGTTCAATAACTCAATGTTACAGAGTTCATCAACTGTATTTCTTAATTGTTGAACATTGTTGCCTATTGTGCATATATTGTGTCTTGAGTTTGAACCAAGATCATTATTCTAGATTTATTACTAGATTATTCTTATGAAATTACAATTTATAATTTGAAATGATCATTATTTAAAATTATTATTATTAGAATTATTGAACCATACTTAAATTTAAAAATTAAAATTGATCATTATTTTAATATTGTTTTATATTAGTATTTTTATATTATTTTTTAATAAATAACACTTCACAATAAGGTCTCATTTGTTAACATAAATTAATGTATTAACTAAGAAGAACTAACAATGAGCAAAACATTTGTTACAGTATTAATCTTTGTTAATGTTGGTTACAGTCGTTCATGTTCACAGTGCATTAACTAATGTTAACAAATACAACTTTTAATTTTAATAATGTATTAGTAAATGTTGAAATTAACATAAGATTAATAAATGTAGTAGAATTATTGTTAGTTCTTAGTTAATGTTAACTAATGAAACTTTATTGTAAAGTGTTACTGATTATTATTATTTAAATAAAAAAATAAAAATTATTATTATTTATATTATTAGTATTATTTTAATAACTATATTATTTCTTATTATTTAAAATGAAAAATGTTTATTGTTATAATATTATTTTATATAATAATAATAATAATATAATATTGTCATTAATGTTTTACAATTAAACTGATTATTATTTTAATAATATTTATTATTATTTAAAATTGAAAATGTTAATTATTATTTTAATATTATTTTATATTAGTATTATAATATTACTGTCATTGATGTTTTTTACAATTAAAACAATTATTATTTTAATAATATTTATTATTAGTATTAGTATTATTATCGTTTAACCATTCTTTAAATTAAAAATCTTTTCTCCTGGTCATAAGTGATGCCTGTTTGTTTCTTAACACACACATAACAGATTGACATCTGATAAATCAAGTCATGTTTTAAAATAAAATTCATTTAAAGTTATATCTTTGCGAAATGAAACATGTCTTTGCTCTCTGATTTACAGACCACACCTCACACGGTGTGACGAGCAAGAGCCTGCGGACGCACCGTCTCCTGTTCAACGTCTCTGTGCCGCAACACGAGCGTGTCATCAGCGCTGAGCTGCGTCTTCACGTGCTTCTCAAGAGAGACTCGCGTCAGCGTATCGGAGCGGGATGGAAGGTGACCATATTTGACATGTTGCGGGGCGGACGCTACGGGACAGGTGAGAGAGACGCGCTGGCGTCGAAGCACGTCCATCGTGAGGACAGCGGATGGGAAGTCTTTGATATGACGAACGCTGTCCAGCATTGGCAGAAGGTCAGTATTGTGACCCCCAGGCTGGAGGTTCGTATTGAAAATCTGAACGCGTTTAGGAATACGAACGAGCGGCAATACGCAGACCTGGACATCGACAGGAATCCTGATGGAAAACACGAGCCGGCGCTGATCGTCTTCTCAGATGATCAGAGTGAAGACCGTCACATGATCGAAGAGGACAACGAACTGTGGACAGATGAAGAGGAGCAGATGCACTCAAACGAGATCTACGAGGACGGCTCAAGAGTCCGGCGCAGCGCTAAAGTGGAGGGCTGCAAAAAAGCCGAGATGTATGTTGATTTTAAGGATATAGGCTGGGACGCCTTCATCCTGGCGCCATCTGGTTATCATGCGTTCACCTGCCGCGGCGTGTGCAATTATCCTTTAGCTCGGGAAGTGACGCCGACCCAACACGCCATCATCCAAACGCTGCTCAATCTCAAGAGTCCTCAGAGGGCCTCGCGGGCTTGCTGTGTGCCAACTGAGTTAAAACCAATATCCCTCCTGTATGAGAACGAAAACGGCGTTGTGGTTTTAAATAATAAATACGAGGGGATGGTGGTCAAGGAATGTGGATGCAGATAGTCCAAAAAACAAGAAATCTCCGGAAAAGACTGTTTAGTGTATAAAACAAGCGCCTACATCAAATCACAAACCGGATGTGAATCATCTTGCATCTCATTAATTAACATAGGATGTCAGTAGTTTCACACATGCTGCTTCGTGAACTGAACATCCAGGCGCCTCTAACTGCGTTTTATTTAGGCCTCATGTATATTTACTTGTTGTAAATTAGTCAGTTTTCTATTGCGCACCCTGCTGTAATATATAACACACTGCTTTTGGGTGTTTAATCATTTATAATGAGAGAAGTTCAAAATAAACCTGCTGAAATAACAGTGTTATGCTGCTTGATCTGATCGCTTCTATCTGCAAGAACAAGCAAAAACATTGTTTTTTCATGCATCAATTTTGAGATTTTGAACTTTACATAATGTATTGTTTCAAAATAGTGGAAGAAAACATCCAAGCTACACTTTTAAGTGTTTTTTTAAAAAAAAAATTTATTGCACTTTATTTATTTGCGTCGGTAGATTCAATTCAAAAGTTTTTTCTCCACTTCAGCAGCACTTACATACACCAAAATTTACAGTTTTATTCCTATCTATATTCTAAAGGTTTTTACTGAGGGGTTTGTTCATATTGTATAAATTCAACATCCAAACTACACTTTTAAGTGTTTATTTTATTGCACTTTATCTATTTGGTCTGTAGGTACAATGCATATCTTTAAAGAGTTTTTTCTGCACTTCAGCAGCACTTACACACACCAAAATTTACAGTTTTATTCCTATCTATATTCTGAAGGTTTTTACTGAGGGGTTTGTTCATATTGTATAATTTACCTGATTTATATAACATTTCATTTCTAAAAAAAACAGTGAAAATGTTTTGTTTTTTTTTTCCCCTGGCTTTTGGAGTGATTAAAAGAGAAATCCAAAATTCCCTCTATAAAAACCTTTAACTCTAATATGCCAACAAAACTAAACAAGAAATTTGAACCCGGCTTTATCTGATTTTCTGGAAATGTATGCAAATGAATGCATATTTAATTAGATAATGCATCATTTGCATATTCAAACATAAGATTTCAAAAAACTTCTAATACAAAAAAAACTATAAAGTTTTAAAAATAAAGTTTTTTCACAGTGATGCCATTGGGGAACCAAAAATGTTTCTTCAAAGAACCTTTCAGTCATCTGTTCTTAAAAGAACCATTTTTTTTTAGTTTGAAGAACCTTTTTCCACTCTAAAGAACCTTTTGTGCAATGAAAAGTTTCCACCGATGTTAAAGGATTTTCATGGAACAATCAATGCCGATAAAGAACCTTTATTTTTTTAAGAGTGAGCATCTATTTATCAGAGCTCATTCTGCATAATTTCAGTTGCACACAGTCAAATAACATTGATTGTAACCAGGGCTTGACATTAACTTTTTTGCTCACCAGCCACTGTAGCTAGTGGTTTTCCAAAGTTACTAGCCACAATTTGGACATCAATACATTGGGGAAAACTGACATATAGATATCTTTAATATTATATCATAATTTGGCAGCAGGTATATTAGGCTGCTGTCACTTTAAGACCTGACGCACGGATCCATTATACTGTTACACATGAGTTTTTCTCAACTTCAAACATAACTGACTGTGTTTACGTGAATACTCACCAAGACCGGCATTTTGACATTATTTTGTGTGTATTTGACTGTTTACGCACAATAAGCAGTGAAAAAGAACTCAATTTAGTACTGAGAAGCGGCTTTATGTGCGCTCACTTTGAGTGTGAGAACAAAATCTGTGGGAATGAGTAAAATTATGCGCAATCCCACGCCGAAATTTAAGCCCTGAAACACTAGCAATATTCATCCGGAGCAAATGAAACGAGGCAGGTTTGTGTGTCGACTCACTGTCGGAGAGACGAGAGAGTGAGAAAGCGCAGCTGGTATTGTGTATCTGTTCTGTGGAAAATGAGTATTGGAAGCGTTTCAGATATTTCAGTATCAATATGTATCGAAAAATCTGTATTTTTGACAACACTACATTGCACTTAGTTTATTATTTCAGATGCCTTTTTTAAAGACTACAATTGAAAAATGTGTATATTATATATAAAATTCAACCCGCCAAAGTGGCTAGTTGGAGTGACTGGCCTGCTGAAATACACCCGCATATGGCAGGTGTTAATGTCAAGCCCTGATTTTAACCCAAACGTTCTTCCTCTGAGTGCGGATATTCTGTCGCCCCTGACGGCCACATGCCGTGCGAGCCACAAACACGTTCTCTTCCACACAGCTGTGATAAGGAGGTGTCAAAAATCGAGAAGTGTACGACCCCTCACTCAGGATGAGACCTCATTCCAAGTGGTGTGTCGTTGGACGCGAGAGCCGTCAGATTCCTGAGCGCCAACAGCAACAGTCTCCAACGATGCCTTCGCTTCCGCTTGCCATTAATGCTGTGACGCCCGTCTGTTGGGCCAGTGTGAACTATAGGGCACTCATAGAAGAAACCGTTCTGTATGGAACCTTTAAGGGTTCTATTACATTTTAACACTTTATCACTAGAAAAAATTGAAATAACCTGTTCAACATGTATTAGACATTTCTCCATATATAGAAACTTTTCGGCTTAAAGGGTTCTTTAAAATTGAATCAAGAACCCTAGAGTTCTATATAGAACCCCATTGAACTTTTATTCTAAGAGTGTTCTGTGAATATGAAGGATTTTTTTCTGTTATTGATCACGTGTTTTACCCATATTTTGAATTACACACTGCATTGTGTTTTACACTCTTAAAAATAAAGGTTCCAAAAGGAGTTTTTCACAGAGTGATTGATTCTTAAAAGATTAAAGTTTAAAGAACCACTATTAAGAAGCATTTGTGCAATGCAAAAGTTCCATGGAAGCACAGATGCCAATAATGAACCTTTATCTTTAAGATTGTTTGGGTTAAAGAAAATGAACGGATAATGTACAAAATTACAGTACTCTTTGTGTGTGTGATGTGAATAAACCTGTAGATACTCACTCCAGCAAACATTCTCTCGGGTCTCTGTGAAGGTGTCTGTTTAGATTGGACGTCGTATCTGAAGCACTAAGTGTTTCAATGTAAAGACCTTTATGAGTGGAGATAAGGAGGCGTATCAGCCGTACACTACACTACTGATATACAGAACACACGACTGGAGATCATTCCTCGGCACTGCTCGGAAAACACACGCAGTATGGAGAATATCTTCAACAGGACTTATTTTGGGCCTCCTACACAATTTTCCATAATAAATATTTAATTATACATATTGACTGAAACAAGGTGTAGGCTGAAGCCGTAGCTTATTACACCTACACTTCTTTTCATTATAATTCTAATAAGCGTCCCTTTCACTACTAGGTTTAATCTATCTAATCCATCTGTCTGTTTATCTACTGTATCATATATCAGTTCAATTCACATTTATTTATACAGTGCTTTTCACAATACATATTGTTTCAAAGCAGTTTTACAGAAAACCATGTGTCTACATTACAATTTAGAGTAATCTGTTATCAGAGGTGACTGACTATCAATCCATCCATTCATACATTTATCCATCTACTGGTCATTCTATCTATCTATCATCTGTGTCTTTCTGTCTACTGTATCATCCATCCATCCATCCATTCATGCATCCATCAGTTTATCAATCCACCCATCCATCAATCCCTGCATCCATCAGTTTGTCCATCCATCCATGCATATGTAGCCCCTCACCCAGGTCCTCTGTGCGGGCCTCGAACCCGGGTCTCCGGCGTGGGAGTCGGACACTCTAACGAGGAGGCTAAAGGCTGCAACCTCTAGAGATCAGGGGAGTGAGGTTTACACGCACCGCATTTACCCACCTACGTCCGTTACACATCCATCAGTTGATCCATCCATCCATCCATCAGTTTATCATCATCCATTCATTCATCCATCCATCCATGGATCATCAGTTTATCCATCCATCCATCAGTTTATCCATCCATCAGTTTATCCATCCATCAGTCCATCATCCATCCATCCATCAGTTTATCATCATCCATTCATTCATCCATCCATCCATGGATCATCAGTTTATCCATCCATCAGTCCATCATCCATCCATTCATCAGTTTATCATCATCCATTCATTCATCCATTCATTCATTCATCCATCCATGCATCATCAGTTTATCCATCCATCCATGCATGCATCCATCCATCCATCCATCCATCAGTTTATCATCATCCATCCATCCATCAGTCCATCATCCATCCATTCATCAGTTTATCATCATCCATTCATTCATCCATCCATGAATGCATCCATCCATCCATCAGTTTATCATCATCTATCCATCCATCAGTTTATCCATCCATGCATCCATCCATCAGTTTATCCATCATCCATCCATCCATGCATCCATCAGTTTATTTACCCATCCATCCATCAGTTTATCATCATCCATTCATTCATCCATCCATCCATCCATGCATGCATCCATCAGTTTATTTATCCAGCCATCCATCCATCCATGCATCATCAGTTTATCCATCCATCCATGCATGCATCCATCCATCCATCAGTTTATCCATCCATCCATCCATCAGTCCATCATCCATCCATTCATCAGTTTATCATCATCCATTCATTCATCCATCCATGAATGCATCCATCCATCCATCAATTTATCATCATCCATCCATCCATCAGTTTATCCATCCATGCATCCATCCATCAGTTTATCCATCATCCATCCATCCATGCATCCATCAGTTTATTTACCCATGCATCCATCAGTTTATCATCATCCATTCATTCATCCATCCATCCATGCATGCATCCATCAGTTTATTTATCCATCCATCCATCCATCCATCAGTTTATCCATCCATCATCCATCCATTCATCAGTTTATCATCATTCATTCATTCATCCATCCATCCATCCATCCATGCATCATCAGTTTATCCATCCATGAATGCATCCATCCATCCATCCATCCATCCATCAGTTTATCATCATCCATTCATTCATCCATCCATCCATGGATCATCAGTTTATCCATCCATCCGTTTGTCATCATCCATTCATTCATCCATCCATCCATCCATGCATCATCAGTTTATCCATCCATCCATGCATCATCAGTTTATCCATCCATCCATCAGTTTATCATCATACATTCATGCATCCATCCATCCATCTATTCATCCAGTTACATAAGGCATTTCCCAAAACTTAAATACATTCATAAATAAATACAACATTAATACAATTGTTTCAAGTATTACATATAAATATAAATTTTTAAGTTATACTTATTTATTTATTTATTTATTTATTTTGCAAAGTGAACTACACATTCTTATTTTCTCGTCACAGTTATTCCACATGGAATTAAGAGTGGAATGATCGGTGGTTCATTTGATCTGGGGAGATTTTGATTAAAAATGTTCAGTTGAACCTTCCGATTGCTCTAGAAGAGACACGTGTTGAACTGAATGTGACTGTGATGCCCAAAACATAAACACTATAGTCAGCTTAGTGTGTTTTGAAGCACAGACACTCAGTGCAGTGCGCATGCGCTGTTCGCCATATTGCGCAGCTGGGCGTGAGATGGTGCGTCGAGACCATCGCGCCAACATTGTTTGTTTTCGTCGCGCTCACTGACTTTTCATCCTGTTGTTAATAAAATACAGTGCCAAATCCCAGTCTAACAGGGTTATCACTCAAATGAAGAACTCGTGTCGTCGCTTTAAATCGTTTTAGAGACCCGTCCGGCTGAAGTGTGTTACGCGCGGTAGCCGCTAACAAGATTCACACCAAAAGTGGACAAAAAAAGACATTCATTCACAGGAGACAGAACAGGTATGATATTTAAACACTCACTTTGACATTTAAATGTGTTTTATTGCTCTACAGCAGAAGTTAAAGTCTGAAGTAAGCGCTTCTCGTGAGCTAGCATGTAGCATGTTGTGCTAACACAGATCTCACGTTGTTTACATTCACTTCAGCTCGTTTATAAATCACTGTCATCACATTCACGCGTTCACTGCACATCTCCACCCGTGTAAGTCTTTGCACTTTGTATGAAAGCAAGTGTGTGAAGGATTATTGTGGTGTGAGTCGCTTTATTCAATTAAACTATTAGTAAACACGATGTTTGTCCTCAGTGTTTCGATAACTTTCTGCTTATATATTTATTTGGGTGCTTTTATTTGCTTTAAACATCTTCAGGTACGTGTCCAGCTTGACAGAACATAAAATGCATGTTAACGTTAATATACACAAGTTTATATTTATATACATAAACTATATATATATATAATATGTATTTATATGCTTATATATTTTTTAGATTATTTATTATTAATATATGATGCTTATATTATGTTTATATATTTTTTAATATATATATCATTTGTATATATGTATTTGTTTATATAATTATGTTCATAGATATAAAACATGTTATATATTTTATTATATTATATGTAATCATTATATATACATATATTTATGCTTGTTTTTATATTATTATTTTTGATATGCTTATGTATGTTTTCATATATATATTTTTATATATATATATATATATATATATATATATATATATATATATGTGTGTGTGTGTAATTATTATTACTCCTCAGTAGCTCATTATTGTTCTCGATCTCTATCCTTCCTCATAGGACGTGTGAATGGACCCTTCACTGGCGTCAGTGTCTTGCTAAAACGAGTTCTAACCGGCACCCGGGAGCCTCTCTGAGGCCGATAATCAGCGCAGGATGTCCATCACAAACACGCCCACCAGTAACGATGCCTGTCTGAGCATCGTTCACAGTCTGATGTGTCACAGGCAGGGCGGCGAGAGCGAGACCTTTGCCAAACGGGCCATTGAGAGTCTGGTGAAGAAACTAAAGGAGAAGAAAGACGAGCTGGATTCCCTCATCACCGCCATCACCACTAACGGCGCTCATCCCAGCAAATGTGTGACCATACAGAGAACGCTAGACGGCCGGCTGCAGGTACAAATACATCATATACATGCATATTTGTGTATATTTGTGTTGTTAAATAAATATTTCTCTCCGTGTCATTCTGAATGGCTTGTGTTCTCGTCTGTGTTTAGGTGGCTGGTCGTAAAGGATTCCCACATGTCATTTATGCACGGTTATGGCGATGGCCTGACCTTCATAAGAACGAGCTGAAACATGTGAAGTACTGCCAGTTTGCCTTTGACCTCAAATGTGACAGCGTCTGTGTGAACCCCTACCATTACGAGAGAGTGGTGTCCCCAGGAATAGGTCAGTTTGATGTTTGTTTTAATAGCATTAAGCTCATTCATCACAGCTTCTATTTATAATTCATCTATCCTGTGTTTTCGTTTAATCTAGATTTATCTGGACTCACACTGTCAGGCTCTGGTGAGTGATATTCTCTTGAAAAAAGACTTTGCGGTTGTCAATTTTGATTTCATGGTGACTTTAATGACACAGACAGCAGCAGGTTTATTAGGCTGCTGTCACTTTAAGACCGAATGCGCAGATCTAATATGTTGATAAATATGTGGTTGTTTACCATTCTAAAGTCCTTTTTTCTTCTTAAAATATGACATTATGGAAGTAAAATGTTTTTCAGACTTGACATGAAATGTGTGTCTCTATATGATTGCTTTCAGGTCCATCAGGCCTGATGGTGAAGGATGAATATGATTATGAATCGCAGCAGTCTCTGCCCAGCACTGAGGGACACATGCAGACGATTCAACACCCTCCCTCCAGACCGGTGGCCCCGGAGCCTTTTAATGCGCCCGCCATGCTGCCGCCAGCAGAGGGCAGCAGCTCCGCCTCCACCTCCGCCTTCTCCAGCATCGCGGTGGGATCAACAAGTACGACACACGTCACAGTTCCTTATTATATCCTTGAATGCATAGGCCATGCTGAAAAGCTTTCTCGTTTGTGTAGGCGTCATACTCTTCATTGGTGTTTAATAGGGCTGGGCGGTGTGACCGGAGAGATTCAGCTGTACTGTTTATACCACAGTAGGCCGTTGCATTAGAATGACAAAGAAACATGGACTAATGCGAAAATACCAAGTGGAATGTGAAAAAAACATCTGTAGAATGCGCATCAGCAGTTTTTTTTTGAACATGCAAACAAAGTCTATTTTAGTTGCTGAAATTTTGGTGCGTCACTATATATTATGATATATAACAATGCCATAATTATTAAATCTCCTGTGCTGTGATGCACGCTTGTGGTCCTGCCGCCCAGTCCTAGTGTTCAATGGTTTGTGTGTGTTGATGTGTGCATGCCGCCTCTCTCCCCAGCTCAGCCCAATAGTGTTCTGACAGGAAACCATAGCAGTGAGAGTCTGCTGCAGATTGCATCAGGGACAGGGCAGGGCTCACAGCAGAATGGCTTCCCACCAGGCCAGCCCTCCACATACCATCACAGTAAGCCATCAGTGAACCTCCACCCACAGGGGTCCTTAAAAACTGATCAAATTTAAGGCCATAAAAAGTCTGAAATATCTCCTCTGCAGTCAATAATTTTATCCCTTAAACTCATCTTTGATCACTAAAATGACACATTCAGATGTGTTTTCTTCATGAATATAACTCTACACCCTTGCCTCATTTAGTATACGCAGATCTATGAATATGCTAATTAGCCCCACCTCCATTCACTCACACAAGCTCAAAGATCCACTCGGTCAACTTACTGAGGTAAACGCTGCACAATGGTATTGCTCTTTTCAACATCGGACACATAACAGTAATTAATATGATTAGCCTTTTGCTTGACTACGTTATCAAACAGCTGTGTTGGTAATGTTACAGAAACAATGTTCCCGTTAACCATCTCAGATGCCTTCTGAAAATCAGCATCCTTAGAAATGTTTTGAACATCTTAGAATGTCAGTGGAGAAAGTTCATCATAACATCGTAGTATACATCATACACCCGCTATATTGCTAAATCTACCACATTTTTCATATCAGCAGAAAAATAAACTGGGATAACCTGGCTTCTCATGTGACTCCCCTGCTTCGCAGAATAGTAATGATATGCTAAAGCCCGCCCCCACTTGATGTGACTGGCTACAGGGTAGTTTGTGATGTCAGGAACACCAGCGATTTCAAACTGCGTTTTTGAGACTGTATTTAGATCACTGCAGTTTGAAAATGAATTTGCAATTGGTTTGTTTTAAAGCATATTAAAAACACCACATAGACATATAAACAACATTAAAAACTTAATTTTCACCACAGGGGGTTCTTAAATGGTGTAAGAAAAGTCTTAATTATTACTTCAAGTGGTCGTAAGTTTGGGGACGGAAAAACACGAAATGGTTTAGTGTGATAATTAAATTTCAGAAGGCGATGATTTAATTTTAAAAAAATGTGCATGTTTCAAGTAAAAACTCGGCACTGTTGCAGTTCACAATCAATGAATACCGCGTATTTATGCCAAGCATTTGCTTTGATCAGTTGATGAATTATGTCAATGTTTACATTTATATGATACCTGACAACTCGTCGCCTTTCAGTGAGGAAAGTTTCTCTGGCATCTTCTTTTCATATCACCTCCGTATATTTCCCTAATAAAGCTTTGTTTACAGATGGAACCGGGGTCACCGCTATATTTCTGCAGTTCCATAATCGCCATCAGAGAGTGAATTTGCACTTTTATTCAGCGCATCTGCCGTTTTTTTGATGCAAAGGATGTTTTTACGCAGCATACATGCATTTTGACTCATAAATCTGTTATCATTTTGACCATTTTCTTAAAAAAAAAAAAAAAAAAATGGTTTAAAGGCTGAAATGTGACTTATAATTTTATTCTTTGAAATGTAAATTTGTTTAAATCGTCGTTTTTACTGTCATTTTATGGTTTAGGATGTCATCATAAACATTGACCTACATCCCCTCCCCAATACGGTATCCATTTTATTTGTGCAGGTCTTGAAAAGCTTTAAATTTGATTTCAAAACCCCGCAGATACCCTGCACCCAGAGTCCGAAAGCTTTTCAGCATCTCCTGCATCCAGCACATTCAGATATGAATAAGTCTGCTTCATGACAGCAGGTCTGGTGTCAGATGTGCGTTCTCTCTTCTTGTGTCCACAGATGCCACTTCCACCTGGTCGAGGAACAGTAATTTCACCCCCACTGTCCCTCACCATCAGAACGGCCATCTTCAGCATCATCCGCCCATGGCGCATCCGGCACACTACTGTGAGTGTCTCACGTCAACCAGAACATATGATGACTTTCTCACACTTGACTGTCTCATAATTTTTTTTTCTCCTCAGGGCCTGTTCACAATGAAATCGCATTTCAGCCACCGATATCCAACCATCCTGGTAAGAGTTTCATTCCCTTAAGATCTTGTTCCATTCATCATTGAATGTCTTACAATCTTCTCGTCTCAAGCAGCTCCTGAATACTGGTGCTCCATTGCTTATTTCGAGATGGACGTTCAAGTGGGAGAGACCTTTAAAGTTCCCTCCTCCTGTCCGATCGTGACCGTCGACGGCTATGTGGACCCATCTGGAGGAGATCGCTTCTGCCTTGGCCAGCTCAGCAACGTCCACAGAACGGAGGCCATCGAACGGGCGAGGTAGCACTGTCGCAGTAATCATGATTATTGCGGATATTTGATTATCAGTCGAGTTGATCTGATTTGTTGCATGCCTGTTTTCAGACTGCACATTGGGAAAGGCGTCCAGCTGGAGTGTAAAGGTGAAGGGGACGTTTGGGTGCGCTGTCTGAGCGATCACGCCGTCTTTGTTCAGAGCTACTACTTAGACCGGGAGGCCGGCCGTGCCCCTGGCGATGCTGTACACAAGATTTACCCCAGCGCATACATCAAGGTTAGAGTAACGTCTGATTTAAACAATTTTGGCATAAAATTAGGGATGGCCCAATACCACTTCTTCATGTCCGATATCAGTGCTGCAACCTTTAGTATCTGCCGATACCAATGCTAGTCCAATACCAGTACTGTTTTCTTGATCAGTTTATGTATATCTATACCTTGTTAACTATGGATACACACTGCTACTCAATATATAGTGCGATGTGGTTCTATAACAGCACGGCTTTGATTGGGTCATAGGTGCACAGCCTAAAAAACCCTTGTGCGCGGAACTACATCCTTCCGCCACGGATTCAAATCTCAAGTTGACAGTTAAACAAATGAGCCCAAGCCTCTGTTACTAATTCGAAAACATCACTTTAGAACTAGCAATGAAGGGCTTCCTTAGTGAAGCATATGATTATCTGCATCTGGTAAAACTTTCATTCTCTAGGTCAAGTCATAAATTTGTAAAAATTTGGATGCACAATGTTGAACTGACACTGGTAAAAAGTCAAGTGGGCACGGTTGTTGGCTGATGCTGATCTCGAAAGTCTCAAATATTGGCCAGTGCTTTGATCCGTCACTAAACGAGAGCTCGCACTGCAGTCATGCAATCTGTTCTCCTCTCCTGCAGGTGTTTGATTTGCGTCAGTGCCACAGGCAGATGCAGCAGCAGGCGGCGACGGCGCAGGCAGCAGCGGCCGCACAGGCAGCAGCGGTGGCAGGAAACATCCCTGGCCCCGGATCCGTGGGAGGAATCGCACCTGCTATCAGTGAGTGTTCCTACTGTTTACCCTCCAGAACTGCAGTTTAAGTTTCCCAAACTTGGAAATTCAATCATTTAGTCTACAGAGCCCCTAAAGAGACAAAATACGAGATGGCAGGAAAAAGATATTTCAATGTTTTTGCGTTCTCCTGAGAAACCTTGCGTTCGCTCTGAAAACTATTGTGTTCTTTGCAAACGAATGCAAAGTTTCTCGGGGAAACGCAAAAGCATTGAAATATTTTTTTTTCCTTCTCTATGTCCCTTTAGGGGCTCCGTACATACCTGCAAACTCATGGCCGTTCTGACATTGATTCGTACAAATCCGAGGAGTTTTTTTTTAACTCAACCTTTATTTATAGAGCACATTTAAAAACGACAGTAAAGTGCTTTACTATACACATTCAATCGTAACATTTTTACACGTTCAATCAAACATAACTTACTTAAAAGATAAAGAGTAAAAATGTGTTTTCAAAGAGGCTGATCTGGCATGAAACAAGTTTGTTCCAA
This sequence comes from Ctenopharyngodon idella, assembly GCF_019924925.1. Lineage (NCBI taxonomy): Eukaryota > Metazoa > Chordata > Actinopteri > Cypriniformes > Xenocyprididae > Ctenopharyngodon > Ctenopharyngodon idella. The sequence goes on along the minus strand of NC_067229.1, from coordinate 49,671,859 downwards.
ACGTTATGGCCTATAATAGAAAATATATGAATGTATATCAGAAGGGAACTGTCTTCAGAAAACATTTAATGACTTTTTGTTTTCATCTTACCTTCATATGATGCCTAATAAAGTTTGTGTACAGGGGTAACCGCTGTATTTCTGCTTTTCCATAAGCGACTCTATGAGAGTGAATTTGCCTGTCTGCCATTTTTGTTCAGACCAATTATAAGTGTTAAATTCGTCAACGAAATCTATGACGAAAAATGTTTGTTGATGACCTTTTTTTTCCATGACTAAGACGAGACAATGACGAGACGACAACGTCATTAAACGATAACTATGCAATATTGTTGACAAAAATAAAGACGTGATGGAAATGTGGTTAAACTAAAACCTTGACCAAAACCACTCTTTGTTTTTGTCGAATAAAGGAGGAAACAAAACATTACAGACTGTTTTTACGAGCTTTCATGCTTATGGTTGCCAGATTTCAAGAATTTAAATCCTGTTGCCTTGATTCAAATTTCTCATAAGCTTAATTAAATTGGTCTAAAGAAAGAAAAATTGACTTTTTGTCTAATGACTACATAAAAATTAGCTAGCAAAATTAATGTTGGTAACTGCAGTTTGACTAAAAGTAATGACTAAAAGTTGACAAAAATGCAAAAAAAAAAACATACTACTTATTAGGCTGAAATGTGAGGTTTAGCAAATATTATTTCAGCTCTAAAGAAGTTTAAATCATAGTTTTTAGAGTCATTTTTAGTTTAAGATGCTACCATAGTCATGGGAGTTGTTTCAAAACAACATCGCTATGTAAAAGAAGTTTTAATATTCAGTAATATTATTGATTCAACTACACTATCAGAAGAGAACAAAACTCTGTAGAGCTGCTTACAGCACATTTTGAATTTGTCTCATATATAAATCATCATTTGGATTGATCCTGTAGGTTTGTCTGCGGCCGCTGGTATCGGTGTGGACGATCTCCGCCGGCTCTGCATCCTGCGCATGAGTTTCGTGAAGGGCTGGGGTCCCGATTACCCACGGCAGAGCATTAAAGAGACGCCCTGCTGGATCGAGATCCACCTGCACCGGGCGCTGCAGCTGCTGGACGAAGTTCTGCACACCATGCCCATCGCCGACCCCACGCCGTTAGACTGAGACACTGTACAACCAGACAAACCCAGCGCCGCCCAACTGTGCGAATGACGCAGAGAGAACAGACGGATGCATACGCATTGAAAAGTTTCATTTGCTCGTTTTGTTTTTGCCTGTGTTGCTGTAAACATCTTCGACCCCAACCAAATTTATCATCTAAAAAGTTTTGCATGAAAAAGATCTCTGCAGAGGTGCATGCTGGGATTGGGTTCAGTCTTCAAGAGCCGTTTTAATGAATTTGTTTCCTTTTTCATTTCCTTTTTACTTTGTTTTGGCCGTCATCTCTTAATGCAAACCTTTACCAGAGTCTCACAGGCCGAACATTTGACAAATCAAGTAGCGATTCATTTCTCTCATGTTGCTGTGTTTGGGTTAAAGCGGTTTGGATCGCATCAGCGGGGTGTTGCGTGTACATAAGCTTCAAGATAATTGACTTGACCATTTTTTTAATTTGCAAGTTTCTCGCCTGCACACTGTTAACCATCATAGCAAGACTCATAACGGTTAGTCTAAATTCATACATGCACCGGCTTTATTTTTGTTCTGAACGCTTTTCTTTTAGCCAAGTACATATGCTTAGCACTTCATGTATGTTTCTTTTTCTTTTCCGTTTCTATTCTTCGCAGCCTGTGAATAAAAAATATTCTGCACCTCTTTTACAGACATGAACACGGTTATGACTTGGACTCGGTACTAAGATGGTTGTCCTTGATTATTATTGGTTTAATGGAGCTGATTTACTGGTTAAAGGTCAAAAGGGCTCTGTTTGACTCATAATGATACCAATAACACTTTTATACCATTAATCTCTCATTTTTTTTTTTAGATCAAGCATCACGTTCCCCTCTGATGCCTGAGAATATCAGTTATTCTTACAGTAAATGACGGTCATGCATTGATACGAGATGGACTGGAACCACCGTGTGTTTTTGATGTGAACATTGAAAGCCATATGAAATGAACATTATGGAAAAAAAAAAAGATGTCAGTATTATTCGGAGCTTGTGTTTTTCTTTTTGAAATGACAGACTTACTCTTGAGATGCCATACAGTGACAGTTCAGACAATCATGTCAGCCTCGCATGTCTGGAGTAAGATTACACGACCGATTGAGCCTGATTTCGTTTCGCTGTTTGAAAAGGAATAGGAAGGTTCTGAAATGGAAGTTTCCTCAGATAGCTCATACTTTTAGCAGTTTATCAAATACAGTAAGATATTAAATTGATTTTGAAGTCTTGTGTATTTCATATTGCATTTATTCATTTTCACAGACATACTTTTTGCACATATGAGAGAAAAATCATTCCCAGATTTGAATATAAAATCGGCATAAAACAATCACAATCCATATTTTTAATTTTTTTTTACCCTTATGAAAATTAACCGTGGTTTTACTACAAAGTTAAACCATGGTAACCACAAATTAACCATGGTTTTGCTACACCGACTAACCATAGTTTAACCATGGTATTTGTAGTAAAACTGTGGTTCTACAAAAGCAGTTACTATACTTTTACTATAGTAAAACCATGGTTAATTTATGGATTTTGCTGTTTAGTATGAATATTCTGTATTAAAATACTACTCTTGCGTCTCTACGTCAGCAGTGTCGTGCATGCTTATATTAATATTCATGAACTGGGCGTGGCCTGTCACTTTAACACGTCATTACGAAACGTTTGTCGATTTACAACTGGCTGGACTTCAAGAAAGAGTGAAATTAATTTCTTTTGACGAAATAATTTACGAAGATTTGAAGAGATTTTTCTACATCATGGAACTGAGCATTTTTGGTTAACAAGCCTCACTAATTAATCTATCCTGAGGTCGCCTCAGTAATTCGCGCCATTTCTGTCAGACGCGTGACAAAGAAGTTCGACTGGATTTTCTTCGTAGAAACTGGCTAAATTATCTAATCAGGTAAGTAAAGTAAATTCCTATGATATCTAATAACTTTATTATGAATTGGACACACCTTATCCACTGTAAAACTTTTCAGGAGTATATGAATCATTAAAAAAAAAAAAATATGGTCGGGGTTTTACTCCTGCATTCAGGCCTATTTTAAACTCAGTTTATTTTTGTATGACCGATTAGATACCCTTTAGTAATGCCAACAATTTACAATGTAAGTCAATCAAGTACACTCTTTATTAAAAATAAAGATTAAAAAAAGAGGGTTTTCGCAGTGACACCATTTTTTGTAATAACTTATGAAACGATTTACTATAAGACCAGGAACATACAAACACTATTTTTTTAATTTAACATATAAGTTTTAGATAGAATAATCTTTTTTTGTTCCCCAAAGAACCTTTCAGTGATCATCAGTTCAACCTTTTTTTTTCTTAATGTGAAGAACATTGTAAATATATAAAGAATCTTTTTTCTTTTTTTTTTTTTATTATAAAGAACCTTTTGAGCAATAAAAAGATTTCATGGATGTTAAAGTTTCTTCATTGAACCAGCGATGACGATAAAGAACCTTTATTTTTAAAGGTGCAGTAAGCGAATTCTAAATAACTGTTGAAAGTGGATTAGACCGAGCGCCAAAACACACTTGTAGCCAATCAGCAGTAAGGGGCGTGTCCACTCATGAGGGGGGAGGTGCCTGTGTTGCATAGCGTGTTCGTGGATTTGGGGGCGGAGCTATCAAGATAGGGGTGTGATCCTATTGGGTATGGGCGTGTTCGTTTTGGTTTATCAATAGAGTTTCTCAGAAATCACTTACTGCAAGCTAATAATCCCCAAAACTCCAAAATAACTATTAGAATCTCTTCTAATTTACCAATTTAACAGAACAGTAAACATGAACAAGTCTCCTCCTTCATTGTTTCCTGCTCAAAAACATAAAATATTTTTAACTCTCCTATAGTTAAGTCCCAAAGCATGCTGGGAACTGGAAATCCCTACTGTATGTATTTGTACACAACAAGATTAAGCGGTGAATAAACATTCAGTGATTGTTTTGCATTAGCTCATTTAAATTTAAGCAAATTGAGCATGCAGCGAAAATGCAAAAACATATTTGTTTAAAGGTTTGCGTCATTGCAAGAATGTTTAAGCGAAATCCCTTTAAAGCCTCGTACAGTCAAGCCAACAAATGAAGGGTTTTACCTTCTAGTTTTCGTCAGAATTATAATTACAACTAAAGAAAATATTATTTTAGTGTTTCTACTTCAAAATGTAATGTTGAATTCAATGTGTTAGCCATTTCTTTAATTATTTGTGAAATTTACTAGGAATTTAATAGTATTTCTTAAACGTGTGAATTTTCTTTTATTGTTTTTATTCTGTGGAATTAGTGATGATTATTAAATTTGATGTCATTTTTTTAATTTTATGTAAATAAGATTACAGAACTTAACTGTAGAATAACAGAACATTTACGGTCCATTTTATTTATTTTTTGGAGCTTCATGAAAAAGCTCTGATTCTCCAACATTTCTCCTTTTGGTTTCCACAGGAAAACAACAACAACAGCATTGATGTTTGGAAAGACATGAGGGTGAGTAATTCTGTGACACTGAACACAAACAGGTCTCGTTTCAACAAGAAAAAAGTTTATTAATTGAAAGACAAGCCACAAATTTAAGAAAACAACACTAATAAGCTAGCCTGAGCTCAAGTCTGAAATATTCAGAAAAAACAAACTACATGTGTCTTGGATAATTCCTATATTTTCCTCATATTGACACACTAAATGTTAATATATCATTTTATAAATATAAAAGTTCCCCGGTTTTGTTATCCTTCATGTAAAATACACAATACAAATCACTCTACACTTATTAGTAAGCTTTTACCAATTTTCAGAGGATATAATTTACTAAGAGGTAAATCGGAACAACACACAAAAAAGGAAAAAAATACATATGTACTGTATATGTAAGGTACATCATCCAAAACAATAGAGAGGGGGGGTGGTATCACAATTTACACTTTCAAACATATCTGTCATTAAACCGCTTAAAGTAAGGGACTGTAAATAAATATCCTTCCATTTTTATCTCAATATTTACATCTAGGACTTTGTTCTGAGAGTTTCTCAGAGTACCACGATGCTTGTGCTTGCATTTGAACGCGCTACAGCAGGCCACGACTCACTACGTAAACAGTCAAATGGCACTTAAAATATTCCAAAAGCCCCCCAAAATAAGACCACAGAAACCAAGCGTGTCACTCTACGTACAATAGAAAGAAAAGTCGTGATGACAATGATAGTGCAGTGCTCTTATTGGTGGAATCCCAATATAGTTCTGTTCATGTCATCAGTTCATCAGCAGGTGAAGTTCGGGTGCCTTTAAACTGGGGTGTGCATATGTGTCTCAGGTGAGTGTGGCGTGTTGGGAGACGTGCTCTGAAGGTCCGTCTGTCCGTCCGTTGGCTTGTACTGGTTCTGGAGGTCTTGGTGAAATCAAAGGCACTGAAGTCTCTAGTCAGTGAAGCTGCCTTCACGCTCCTCAGGGCTTGATATGTTGAATATCAGAAGAAGGGCAAGTTTCTTTTCCTAGAAAAGCTTGCATTGATATCCAGAGTAAGGTTGCAAGTGGCGAAGCCAATTTTAGCGTCAAAAAAGAAAAGAAAAAAGCACAGGCGTCCTCGCACGATTGAGCGAGACTTGCCAAATCAAATGATCTTTAACTGCGTTTTGGCAAACTTTGAGTAGAAACAGGCATGTGGTTTGGAATCAACGCACTGAACTGTTCTATACTTTCTGGCACGTCGTCCAAAAGAAACAAAGAAAAGCGAAACTCATGATATTCTAGCAGCACGAGAAAAGGCATGCAAGACCAAAAGCACTTTGAGTAGTGATCAACACATCTACCAAACGATCCAATAGTGAAGCGCTGTCTGTAGTCCAGGCACAAAGACAGAAGAAAAACTAAAACCAATTACATAATCTCAGAAATAATCTGCAATTCTTCCGCTGTAGAAAAATCAGGTCGTTATGGTTAAAAAAAGGTGACTTTCACAGATTGCACACATAAATATAAATCACGATTATCAGAAACTTGGACAGACTGAATCTCTTCAACTGAACAGGATGGTTTTCTCCATTACAACCACATTAAAATTAAGATTCATAATACATTTCGATAAAAAAGATGCATACAATGTACTTGAAATAGCGCACACAGTCAGTCATTGAAAATAAAATCAAGTTTTAAATGTCATTAGTGAAGAAAATAACGTTTTCCAACTACAATTTTCCAGTGTTTTTCATAATAGTAGAGCAGTTGACGACGGGTCGAGTACAGAACGACCGAACAGCCGACTTCATCCTTAACGGATGCTGGTTAACATCCTCATTTCACAGTAATTAAACAGCAAACAAAACTAAACAAACAACAATCTAGATCTAATACCAAATTAAACTCCACCCAGACCATCATCTATACATGCAGATAAAAAAAAATAAAATAAAATCATAGGTCTCCCCAGCTAACAGGGAACGTTCTCAGAACGTTCTCTCAAAGTTCCAGTAACGGTAATAGAACGTTTGTGCAAAGTTATCTGGTCATTAAAAATGTTCTCAAGATGTTTGCACAAAAATATTATCCGTTACGGAGCCCCGCACATGACACGCAGGAAAAAAATAAAAGGCCAAATCGTGCGCATGATTTACTAATTCGCTCCCTCGATTTGCTAAATCATGTGCACAATTTATAAATCGAGGGAACGAATTAGTAAATCGAAAGAACAAATTAGTAAATCGAGGGAACGAATTAGTAAATTGTGCACACGATTTGTCAAATCGAGGGAACGAATTAGTAAATCAAGGGAACAAATGAGTAAATCGACAGAACAAATTAGTAAATCGAGGGAACGAATTAGTAAATTGTGCACACGATTTGTCAAATCGAGGGAACGAATTAGTAAATCAAGGGAACAAATGAGTAAATCGACAGAACAAATTAGTAAATCGAGGGAACGAATTAGTAAATTGTGCGCACGATTTATCAAATCGAGGGAACGAATTAGTAAATCAAGGGAACAAATTAGTAAATCGAGGGAACGAATTAGTAAATCAAGGGAACAAATTAGTAAATTGACAGAACAAATTAGTAAATCGAGGGAACGAATTAGTAAATCGTGTGCAGAATTTACTTTTTTTTCCCCTGCATGTCATGTGCGGGGCTCTGTAATCCATTTCTTTTTTTTTTTAATGTTACTACTTGTTTCAGAACGTTCAGAGAACATTCAAAAGTACGGAGCCCCGCATATGACATGCAGGAAAAAAAAGTAAACTGTGCGCACGATTTACTAATTTGTTTCCTCGATTTACTAAATCGTTCGCACGATTTACTATTTCGTTCCCTCGACTTCGTAATGTGTGAGCACGATTTAGCCTACTATTTTTTTTTCCTGTATGTCATGTGTGGGGCTCCGTACAAAAGTAACGTTCCCATAATGTTTGAAGAATGGAATGTTCGCTTAACATTCGCATATCCAAGAAAAAGTTTTTAAAACATTTTGAATGTTCAAAGAAACACGTTTTCGTAAGTCAAGCAAAATGTTCTCAGAACATATTTTTGTTAGCTGGGACATTTATGAAACAAAAATAGTTCCTGGTGTAAATCGTCAAATTTACGTAAATGTTTTTAAAAACAATTCATACTGAATGAGACCCAATGTATAAACTCTTTATCATCATATACTTCTATACCAATATAGATATTTATCAACTTTTGGTCCACGATACAAATATTGACTTTTGTGATTGGAGGGCAACCGATGTGAAATTAAAAATGACGGGTCAGCAAAGAGCAAACACATTTCCGTCAGGACTTGTGTCTAAGACCGGCGGCGCCGGCGTGAGGTAGGGCGACAAGATACACACGTAACAAACACCTCGGCCAAATTCACACTTTCGCACACAAACGGGCCTTGACGTCGGATAGGGAGCGGAAACAGATGCGCGTTACAGCGCGAGCCAAACCACGATCCATGAATGTTCATGGTGATCTGAGTCGGATCACAAATCCAGCGTGACAGATGTCTACGCGAGACTATGAATATTCTCTGGCGGTGTGGTTTTCAGTACAAACGCAGTGTCGCTTCACCAGTTCAGACGAAATGAAAAGCTGTTGTTTGGGTTAAGGCACTAAGATGAACCCGAGGTACATAAAATCCCTGACATTCGCTCTGCAGAGAGGCAACGAAGGACAGCCGGTCGTCTCTCACTCTTGTGTTTTTGGTCCAATCGGTACAAAAAAATTAAAACTCCAAGACCCACAACACGGTTCACACATGCAGCATATATGTACAATGACGAAAACTCCTCCTCTTCAAGCTACCGAACGACTAAATCTACAAACAGAAGGCAATTGGAAACACTCAGACTGCAAAGAAGGTGAAAAGGCAAGCTCATTACGTTCAGTACAAGTTGTCTAGCCTGCTTCGATTATAGCAGCACAGTTATACAGCGAGACTTTCCACTCCCTAACCAAACAGCAAGCAACATTTGGCCAATTACATGTTCTAAACAAAACTGTAAACAATGACCAGTACAGTAATAGAGAAGTGATAAATATGGACTAGGCAAATGGTATCGTTCCCTGGTGGAACTAGTGGCTTGGATTTGAGTTTTCTATTAACATCAGGGCTTTAAACTTTACAATCAGCATCTCGTCAAATCCTCAAGTTCTTGGGAGCTTTGTGTCGGACAAAGCATCGTGTTTTCCGATCCGAGGATAAGAATGGATGTCTCGCAGACAGGACTGAAAGAGATTGATGAGATGAGAGAGAAACAAACGGATGGAGTAGACTTTCACACCGAGGCGTACGTGTTTCCCACGCTGCTGCAGTGGCGGATGGTGCTGGTTCCGGTCGAGCTGAGGATGTGCTCGGTGTGATTGCCGGCGGTCTGGGGCAAAGAGCTGAGCATGCTGGGCTGAACGACGCCCACCACCGCGCTGCTGCCGTCCTCCATGGCGCCCACCTGCAGCACCTGAATCACCTCGGTCTCCGCTTTCTCCCGCTTGGCCAGTGGCTCGTCCGACTCCTCGATCTCCTCGTCCAAATCGCTGTCCATCTCGCTCACCTCATCTATCGGACAGCAGAATGTTGGTTTTCAATTAACAGGCACAAAATCATTTCAAGAACCTTTACATTCACTGTTCCTTGCTGGTGGAATGATCTTCCCATCCCTATCCGGACACTCGAATCTCTTCTGCTTTCACTATTCCTTAAAGCGATAGTTCACCCAAAAATGAAAATTATCCCATGGGCCATCCTAGGTGTATATGACTATCTTCTTTCAGATGAACACAATCTGAGTTATATTTAAAAAATATCCTGGCTTTTCCAAGCTTTATAATGGGAGTGAATGAGGCTTGAGATTTTGAAGCCTTAAAAAGCACATCCCTCTATCATAAAAGTAATCTCTACACCTCCAGAGGGTTAATAAAGGCCTTCTGAAGCGATGCATGTTTTAAGAAGAATACCCATGTTTAAAACTTTATAAAACCTTATAATGGAGGAACACAAACAGAACAGTAATGGGTCGTCCAGCATTCCTCTCTCAGACGAGAGTCCCCTACTGGTCTAAAGTGGCTGTGCTTGTTAGTGTGGACTGTAATTACGTAACGCTGTGTAATGAGGTCTCAGCTTGCAGTCCGAGCTTTGGCGGGCTTACCTTTGTCGATGTTGGCAGGTGACATGGTGTTCAGGTCCTGAAACTGCAACAGCACAAAGAAGTGGCAATTAGAGAGAAAGACTGACTTCACAGCTCTTTATGGGTCATGCTGAGCTATACAAACAGTACTGGGGCGTTACCTCTCCCATAACTCCGATGGGCGTCTCTCCCGTGGCCTGGGCGACTCGGTGCTCCACCAGGTAGAACATGTACTCATCGTACAGCAGCCGGATCAAGTGGAAAGAGCCGAAACTTGCTGCGCTGCGAAGGGTCAAATCTCTGATGACCATAGAGCTGTAAGAGTCAGACAAAACATGCAAGTTAAAAGTTCTGTTGACACTTGATATATATCGTATTGTTCTGAAGATAAGACGACCCCCCCTTTTTCAAGATGTACATTTTAAGTTTGAATTTTTGTATTGAAAGATGTACCAACGCACACAATTAAACAAAGTATTGAAACACAGTCTTGCCTGTAGAAGGACCACTTGAGCAGGAACTGGCGTGCAGCTTTGGGGAGGGAGGGTTTATCCTCGTACGGCTTGAGTACTTCAGTGACCACGTTGTCCAGCCAAGCAGCCCACTGTTCCAAGGAGCTCTGCTGCTGGAGGGTGGCCTTGAAATCCTGCTCAAGGCGTTGAACTACGCCCTCTTCGCACTGGCACACCCATGAGGCCTGCTCCTGTACGTGATCAGCAAAGTCAGAACATCACCACACTGCATCTCCTCAATGACTGCGTTTACATGCACCCTCATAATGAGATTTAGGCAATACTGCGATTAAACTTTACCTCATGTAAACGCAATACTTGGATCAAACTGATGTGATTGAGCTCATAATCGTAGTAAATATGGCATTCTAAGTCCAATTCACACTGAACCAACAGCAACAGACAGTTTGTTGTGTTCTGTCGGATCAGTTGGTTATCCCTGTCGGCGTCTGGCATTGGTCCGTGCTTGTTTTTGCCATTTGAACATGTTGAATCAGTGTTTGTTGGATGATGTACTGTAATCTGGTGATTGTCTGCATTGATTGCTGTCTGTCAGTGCAGAGTGAATTTGCCTTTAAATAGCATTAAACGGGCATGTAAACACCTTAAAGAGGCCATATTATGCCCTCTTGTTGTTTTTGTGCTCTACTAGAACAGGTTTTCCTGCTTGAATGTTGATTATTTTCCTCATATTCTCCATTGTTCAGCTCCTCTCTTCCCAGTCTGTCAGTAACGCTCTGTTTAGTTCCTGTCTCTATGAAGCCCCTCCTCCTGAAAAGCACAATGTGCTCTGATTGGTCGGCTGGAGCAGTGTGTTGTGATTGGTCAAGCGTTTCGAGCGTGTTTGGGAAATGCCCCGCCCCTTACCACACAATCCCAGATGAGGAATAAGAGTCTTAACTAGAGAAACTATCAGTCATTTTCTAAAAAATAAAATAAAAATTATATACTTTTTAACCACAAATGCTCGTCTTGCACTGCTCTGTGATGCTCCACGCATTACGTAATCATGTTGGAAAGGTCACGCGTGACGTAGGCGGAGGTACCGCGATAGGGCTCATTTTCTCCTCCAACTTCAAAGTCATCTGACATCGTTGTTTTACCTTTTTTGTAAAGGGCGTTTGACTTAGTCTTTGCACGTTCGAGGGTGAGTAAATGACGACAGAATTTTCATTTTTGGGTGAACTATCCCTTTAAGCACGTGACGTACCTGCACATTGGCGAAGTCCACACGGTTGAGGTCGCTGAGCATCTGGTTGATCTGTGAGGTGTTTTGCAGGACTGCACGTGCCGCCTGCGCCAGATGGTTCAGAGATGTGTATCTGCGGAGGGTCTGAGCGAAGGCACTAACAGCGGAAACCTGCGCAAGAGATTTCCACGGCAGACAAAGGCGTTCATTATCAACTGCTTTAGATTGCAGTAATGCAATAAAACAACCGGTGACGGTCTGTACTCTTACCTTGGTCTGGATCATCCTCTGGGGAATGCTGCTCATGGCGTTGGTGAGCCAGCCCTCAAGGCTTTTGGCAAAATTACGGATGGCTTGAGTCAAGGCACCTGTCCAATGCAGATAAAGAGATTTATATTTACACCATAGTGGACAGGACGGATACGGGGCACTTAATGTTATCTGGACAACTAGACTCACTAGGAATGGGTCTCAGAACGTCAGGGATGAGGATCTCCACGAGGGCCTGATACATCAGGTGATCACAGGTGTTCATCCACTTCAGCACATCCTCATTCCGGCAGAGCAGAATCAGTCTGGCCCGCGGCAGGCGGCCCTCGATCTCGCTCATACCGCTGCATCCACAACAATCACATTTCAGATATTGTGCGTTTAATCCGCTGAGCTTGATGAAGCACTATGGAGGTGATCAGGGTAACGTACCTGTTTTCTGTGATGGTGACGCCCTCTATGGAGTTGGATGGAGAATAGCGCCAGAAAGTCTGCCACAAGTTCTCGATTAGATTGAACTGAAGGTTCACCACTACGTCCAAAATGGCCTGCAAGTGAAAATAATAAACACCTTTACACTGTAATTCAGCAAGACTGTATCTTGGGCCCTATGAAATTTAATTCCTTTTGTAATCAAAAAGCATGTCTAATTATTTGAAATCATGAAACATACACTTTAACAACAATTCAGTTTTAGGTCCCTATGAAATATGTTTTTTTTTTAATTCCATATTTTTAAATTGAATTTTTCTGGATTCTGTTTTAATGGTTTAATTAAATTTTGATAATCAAAAAACATGTTTAATCAAATAATTAATGAAACAATTTAATACAATAAGGCCCTATGAAATGTTTTATTTTTTCAGAAATTCTGTGTTAAACTCTCTGGATTTATGATTTAATACAAATGTATTATCAAAAATGGTGGTAATAAAATGAAAGCATAACATTAACAATTTAATAATTTATTATTACTTAGTACTTAAGTACTGTATATTCTACTGTATAATAGTAATATATTTCTGTCACAGTTCAAGTTAAACTGAACTTTTATTTTGGCGGGTTGCGGTCAAGAGCTGTGAGTTTGTGTGTGTATCTGCTGATAGTTTTCTGAACTTTTATTTTGGCGGGTTTTCTGCATGGCTGAAATCATAGGGCCCTACATGACAGATGCACTGAACGACTGACCTCGCAGTGTTCTCTGTACAGCGTCTGAAGGGCTTTGACGTCCTCCAGGCCGACCCCTTCAACAGGCTCTCCGAGGTCAAGTTCAACAAACTCTGGCAGAGCTCTGGACCCGTCTGATGGGGCATACAGGGACATTCAGATAAGCTCTTCTAAAACATGAATGTGAGCTAACGCTCTCCAGTGATTTTTGCGTTGCGTTTACCCAAGAACTGCTGATGGTGCTGGCTCTGAGCGATGAAGGTCTGCTCCGCAGCACTGGGCGTGTGCTGCCCCCCGCTGGAGAAGTTGTCCCCTGAAACACCGTCCATCTTCGGCACTGGCTTGAATCTAGAGACGGGACAAAAAGAGATGCTTAATGAACTACACAACCGGTCACATGTGATGCAGATCTCTGATGAAACACCACTCTCGTCATTTTGCACAGTTCGACAGAGACGGACTACCTCTGCTTCTGCTGGACAGGCTGCTGTCTCAACGCCATGTACTGCATGTCCTCCTGCAACCGGTTCAGAGGAGAGTCCGGCTTCACGCGGATCCCGTAATAGTGATACTTCGAGTTCCCTCTAAATTCAAGACGAGAAACTCAAGATGAGCACAGAGCTGAGCGTGTGTCGATGAGAGGAGAGGTGCGGGTGATTTTTACCGGGTTCCTAAGCGGCGGGTTCGCAACCCCATGAAGATGGAGCGGATGAGCTTCCCGAAGGACGCGGCATTGACAGGGTCCAGTTTCTGCTCCTGACAGTGCCGCAGGTAGTGATTGTAGAGGGTGGAGCGGGGCAGACTCACGCCCTCGGCCGTCTCGTAATTATCCAGCAGCCATTGCAGCTGTGAAGAACACGGCTAAATGCGTCAGTTTACATTTCTTTAATAAAAATTGAGCATCTTGTGTTCTATGGAAGAAAGAAAGCCACAGATTTGGAATGACATGAACTATCCTTGTATTCTTAATTGGTGTGTGACCTATAACCTCACAACAAATCATTGAACATCTTGTCCCGTGCAATATTTAACATAAAAAATGCTGAAAGTCCATACAAAAATGAACTTTACAATAAAATAAAACTTGCGTAATCTAATAAATACAGTGCCATTTAAAGAGTCTGAGTTTACACTGAAAATCTTTTTCAAATTTAAGTGTCATTGATCATGTGACTCTTTTGAACAGCACAGTATAAAGGCCTGTTCACACCAAGAACGATAACATGATTTTTAAGCCACGCTACGATATTATTGTGATTTTAAACGCTGATTATTGTAATAAAATATATTGCATTATTTTTCCAACTGCATCTAATAAGATAAAGTTCTCAATGTTCATCTTCATATCCATCTCCTTCGTCCCTTCCTTATTCAATATTTTAAATAGAAATTACAGTTCTCAAATACAAATGTTTGCATGCTCAATTCAATGCATTTATTTTTATAATACATAATAAAAAACAACCTAATGAACAATTCAAAGGTGACAATATTCACTCCTTTTCAGTTATGTACAATTACGTAATAATTTACATTGTTGTTTTAGGAAGATGCATAAATTTGCAACTAACAGATACTTAAAAGTGTACAAGTTGGATGCTAGATGGTGCTGTGGAGTCATTTTCGTTGTGAAATAGCCTTTACAATAACACTGGACAGTTTGATTTCAAAATAAATCATCGTCTGTCGCTTTAAATGCTCCAGCTCTTTAAAGCAGGATGGATTCTGATTGGCTGTCAATATTTTTATTGTTCATCAACTGGAAAAAAAAGTGATTCCAATTAGGGATGAACTGATATGAAAATTTTGTCCGATACTGATAATTCTTTATATTTAAAATATATTGGCCTATACAACTAAATCCAAATTTTTATATAATTTTTGAGAGCCTGATTACAAAAACAAAAGTCTCACCATGTCCCAAGCACACAATTATAGTGTTCTCATTATAATTTTATGTCGCCTATATGACGAACTTGTGCTGTACTGTATTTCCTTTTTGAAGTGATTTCAATCATATTTCAAGCAATTCGTAATCATAATGGCAGACAGTGAGCATCTGAAGTGCCTCAGCTGAAGGAAATAATCCATTATTTATCAGCTTTAATATATTTTGGCCAAATCGTCTTATCAGGCTGATAACGATAACATTAAAAATTGGTACCGATATTGTGGCCGATATATCAGGCACCCCTAATTCCAATGATATCAGTTGTTATCAATATGGTGTGGGATTCTCACAGAATTAGAATGATTATTAAATAGTTTCAGTTACAGTAATCTCCTTGGTGTGAACGGCCTTAAGAAAGAAAGTGTGTGAGAGAGAGAGAGAGAGAGAGAGAAAGCGCAAAGTACCGAAGCAGATCGCTAGGAGACGTGCAAAGCAAAGCTGTTCATGTTACAACTTACATGGCTGTTGAGCAGCGAACTTCTCTGACTGGATAAACCTTCAGACTTTTGGAGCGTCTCAATCGCCATTTCAATCTGATAGACCAAAGAGCAAAAGAATAAAGGAGCACAAAACAAAAAAAGGGGAAATCAAATGAAGGCTGTAGCGACAGAGAGCTGCACTGAAACCAGAGATGAGCAGCAGAAACAGACCCGACTAAAGCGTCCCAGCCACCAACACACACTACAGCACCGCACACACAACCATCAGATCCAGCTTTCATTCTGAACTCAACACCCCAACACTACAGGAGCACGGTCATCGAAGACGTTTTCCACAAGCAACATTAAATTGATAAAGAGGCCAATTATTCATATGCAGGGTCAGAAATGCAGATGTTTTCACAAAAAGTTACTTACTAAATAATTACTAATAAATAGCCAGTATTCTAGTAATATGCATGCTAATAAGCAACTAGTTAAAAGACCCTAAAATAAAGTGTTACTGAATATTTTAAGACATCACATGATTTTTATCAAATATGCTGCCTTGTTCTGGTCAGATAAGACCAGCACTGCTTGTATGTTCCACCTTATTTTTAATGCAAGTTATTTTAGCTGTACAAAAACAGTCTTGAAACTTGTATTTGTTATCATATTATTTTAATATTTATACTGTAAACACACTGATATATAGTGCAAATAGTTTTATCGTTTACTGAACTGAATTGATCTGAATAATGACACTGTTGTCTTTTAAGCTGCTTTACAGTCTCATATTTGATGAAGTTTACATTATTGATTCTGTTATTTACATGTTTATTACTGTGAAGCTGGTATAGAAACGCTATAGAAATAAACATAATTGCACTTTATTCTTTTAGTTATTTACCTATAGCAGCTCATGAATCTGAAGAAATCAGCTTACTTTCACATTGAAAAATAAGGTGGAACAGACCCATTATCACATAAAATATGTTGATTTACTTTGGTAACAGCCTGTCTAATTATTCAGATTGACACTTCATTTTAATGTATTAATTCAACGGAAGTATTTGATTCAAAAGTGTGTCTTTATGCCCCTGAAAATGGCAAAATATTGCCTCTTAATGTCTAAAACACTGGCTTTAATCATCACAAGCACATATCAGATTAATTAACCCTGTACCTAATTTGGTAAAGGAAAAACGACTAGCCTTTTAAAAACTGCTTATAAATCATTACGCTGTTATTGGCAAATGCTGCATTCAATCTTTTTGTAAGTTTGTTTTCTTTCAGTTAGCACAGGTTTTGTATTTCTGTTTGGATCTGAGTGATCGTAGGCCTCGCTGATCTGAGTGAAAAACTTCACTCGAGCTCCTTCACCTCAAAACAACTGAGGTGCAATATATGAGTAAATAATAATAAATAAAAAAAAAGAAAAACGAATGAAACCCTAATCCTAACCCTATAGTAAGTACATGTAGTTACTTAATATTACTCAGCACTTAAATGTATAATTACAGTGTAACAAAGACACCTTACAATAAAGTGTAACTGAAAATAATTAGCTGCCTTTTCATAAGCTCAGTTCAATGAGGCCTACGATCAATCAGTTCTGAAAAGAAATCTCATTTAAAACTCTTAAAACTCACCTATTTAAGCAGGATTGTTAATGACTGCACATGCATTGAATTAGCATTTTCTATCTTCCAGTGTCTCATTGTATGCCACAGTATTGTTTTTTAACGTTGTTAGTTCTGATGCTTTCCAAGATGACATCTGTGTTGTGTTTGTATCGTTTTAAACGAATCAGTTGGGTGAACCAATGATTCAAAAGGCCGATTCATAAAGAGAGTCATTGATTTCATTCCTGAATCAATCGAATGAATATAAATATTGAATCAAATAAAAATTGTTATAAAGCTACTTTTTTGTAATGTCTATTTGATGTTTTTCTCATTTAACACAATAATGACTTTAAATGATCTTTTGGGAGTAACTTCTCAGCCAAATTTGATGTGCAATTTATTAGATTAATCGCTAAATCGTGTAATTAAAATTTCGCTTGACAGCCCTAATTATTATTATTATAAATATAAAACCTGTGCTAACCGAAAGAAAACAAGTTGACAAAAAGATTGAATCCAATATTTGGTGATAGTATAGCATAACAAGATTTTTTTTTAGGCCGGTGTCATGACAAATCAGGTCCTCCTCGAAATCAGGTCAGTTAGTGATTATCTTAAGTATATACGAATTATATTCATTTAAAATACAGATCGCTTACTATATAATGAGTACGAAATTTGTCACTGCACCGGTCATTTTTGAAATGTAACAAGGTTGGGGAAAAAAATATTTGGGAAAAAGGGTCGAAATAACTGTAACATGACATGTACAGTATGGTGGGAGTCATGTGATTGGAGCTCACCGTGGCGGGGGAGGCTCTGGTGGTCTGAGCCGCAGTGTGAGGGGCGGAGCCATCCATGGAGTTTCCTCCAATCAGATACGCTCCAGAGCTGCTGATGATCTGGCCTCCCGACAGCCCCATGGCCAGAGCGCCGTTCCCGTTGCCGTTGTTAGCCATGCTGTGATTGGTCACCACCGCGCTCACCTGAGCCGAGCTGCCCTGCGTGTCGAAGTAGTTCCCGCCGCTGTTCTGGTTGTACAGCTGCGGTTCTGAATATGAATACGTCCGTCTGCCAATAAAACAAGAACAGGCCGCCAGCTGCTTTTTCACTCTCAAATGATTTCTGACATTTTCATTTTATATCAGCGCACACGCTTTTCTTTAATTGACTTGAGAAACATAATAAGTCGTGTCTTGATGGGAGCTTCAGGTGAGAGTGCTGTTTCCATGGATACAGAAATCACCAAAGCATAACTGTTTTATAGAGAACATTGCTTTTGATTGCCATTCTGATGCGTGCTTTCTCCGTTTGCCTGATGACATTTTATTTATAATAGCCAATTTAAAAGTTCTTAGCCTCTTGCTGAGTGAATGTCTAAATATGAACGATCCAAATGCTGTTGAGGGAGAAAACAGACAGAAGCACTTAGGAGAGTTTCAGGTGCTTTTCTGCCGTTTCTTCGGCTGCTTCAGTAAAAGTGCACTCGTTGATGCTTGTGGTCATTTTCAGGTGACTGAGCACAATTCACACGGACGCTCGAGTCTCTCAGAAGCAGCATGTTTCAGTGACACACAGCAGATGGAGTGCGCTAAATCAGTTAAACACATGCTTTTTTCACACTCATGTAACCCATATTTTTATCTACGGCAGCATGAGAGACTAAAGGCCCGTTCACGCCAAGAACAATAACTATGTTCGCGTCCACACGATATTGTTCTGTTTTTTTTCTGCAGTTTTGTCATCTGTTGCTCGAGCTCTTTAAAGCAGGATGGATTCTGATTGGCTGTCAATGTTTTTATCATTCATCAGCTAGAAAAAAACATTGTGTAAATGATTCCAACAATATTGTTTATCTGCGCCGTTATTGCTATAGTTGTGGTGTGGACTAGAACGATTTTTAAAACTATAGTTGTGTCCCAAATGAGGCACTTATATGGAGGTAAAATAACGACAAAAGTCTTTGAAACAAAAAAGCATGTTGAACTGCCCTAATTGGAAAAAAAACGCATTGCACTAACTGAATTTTTAATAATGAAATTGAAAATGTTTTCATTTGAAGCTTAAATATACAACAATGTTGAATTTCAGCTTCCAAAAATGCAAGCCGTGAAAATGAAAGCATTGTTAGTGTAATGCATTTTTTTTTCAGTTGGTGCAATTGACCTTTCGCCGGGAGTTTGATTGACAAGCGATCTAACCAATCATAACGCCGAATCCGCCATTTTGTCCGACAAAGCAGTCAGGAGTCAGAAGATTAAACTTGGTGGACTTGAACTTGAAAAATGGTGTGTACTGACGTCTTTCCGCAGTTGAAACAACATTCCTTCTGATGTTCATTCATGTTTATTTGATGCTATAAATTAACTAGTAGGAAGAGATGATTGGTTCACGAGCCGGTTGAGCTGAGGCGCTACAGAGATTTACACATTAAAGAGCCAAACGGTTTTTATTGTTCGTATTTCTTAATAAAAAAATAAATAAAAAAAAACACAATTTGAAAGCTGGGACTTTGTTTAATATCATAAGTAACCTGCTCTGTCTTGTCTGTCGACGAGTTGTCAGTGTCCTCTTTGCTCCGCAAAGTATTTTTCACTCTGTGTGGCGTGACAGCGCCATGGCTTGTCGGACAAAGCAACAGTAACTAAGGGGGGCGGGTCTTTGCGAAGGGACAATTCAACATGCTTTTTTGTTTCAACGACTTTTGTCATTCTTTTACTTCCATACACATATACACTATAAACTCAAGAGTGTAGTGTAAACTTTCTAAGGTTATTTTGTCATTCAACATCGCTCACTCTCCGCTTATGTGATTTAAAGACATTCCACACTTCATTTTTATAGTTCATTAAGTCATCCCGGTATTGAAAGTGCGCATTTTCTATTTGGAATTTTCAGTGTGAACACACTACTTGCACTAATTATACTACAAAACGTCAAAGAATAGTGCATATCTGTAGCATGTGTGAACCCAAAAGTGAAAATTCAGTCATTTACTCCCGCTCATGTAGTTCCAAACCATGACTTCTGTGGAATGTAAAAGAACATATTCTGTAGAATGTTGGTAACCAAAGTTTAAATTCCCATTGATTTCCATTGTATAAATATAAAAAAAAAAAACTATGGAAGTCAATGGGAAATGAAACCATATATATATATATAATATGCCTCATTGTCTGATCCTGTGGGCTGAAATATCTTAAGTCAGCTGCCATATTGGAACGGTCAAATCCAGTCTGACCACTTGAGAGCAAATTGACTGTGCATCTGCAACCTGTTTATTCACATGTATAAATATGTATATCTGCAACAGATATTAGTAGATTTTCACAGCATTTAGTTTATCATGAATGTGATAATTCTGCATATGGATATTGCATATTAAGTTATATTGAAAAACACAAAACAGCACATTCTCACCTCTGAAAGGTAATCCCATTTCATCAGCAATTTATAACTCTGGTTTTTACAGCCATAAGCTGCACAACGTTGTGACGTTTTTGACGAAAACTCATTGATTTGTTAGTGTGAGTGATGAACAGCCTCATGTTAACCGTTTGAAGATGGCAGATGTGTTGACATGTCTGGAGCGGTGGCATCTACATATACATATCTATGAATCAAACCAACATTCTACACAATATCTTCTTTTGTGATCCACAGAAGAAAGAAAGGGCAAATAAATTATGACTGAATTTTCATTTTTGGGAACATTTTTAAAGTCCTATCAGAGAACATGTGTTTGAGATGGGCCTCATGAAAACACTCACATGGTTCCGTTGGTGTAAACGCCGTTGTTTTCCTCCTGAACGTACTGCACCTGTGCTTGATACACATGCTGGACCTGTTGAACAGTCTGCGCCTGAAACACAGCGTTACACTGACACAGTGACTCACGTCTCAATAAACACTCGACAATATAGAAATAAGTGGTTTCAGTAGCATCGTAATGGGCCCTTTTCACATTTCCATGCTTCTCAGAAGCAGAAGTTGTCATAGTTGCATAATTCTTTATAGTGGTGAACGGAAACTACAACAAATATATTTTTTGCGTTCCCAACAGCAAAAGAAGAAAATCCATTATAGCGTTTCTATGACTTTCCAAAAGCAGAGATTGGTCTAATTTGAATGAGGCTGATTTCCTCTTGTTTTAAGACACAGTCTTAACATACTGGACTACACTTGTGTGATGTGTTTGTGTATGAAGAGAGATGAAGTGCCTCACCTGTTGCTGGACGGGCACCTGAGACGCCACCTGCTGGCCACTGACCGCAGGCTGCACAGGCACGCTGGTCTGGAGGGGCACGTTGGACGTGGAGTCAGCGCCGGCCTCTGGGGTCTGCATGGCGCCTGAGACACAAAATCATTCGCCGCTTAAAACAACCACAGAATATTTGTATGGTCACTCAGTAAAGTATCAGCACACTCTCCTCAACAACACCTGATTTGAGGAATCATTCAAACACTGCTTAATATTTTGAATGTTTTTATTTTTCATCTTGGTTAAAGTTTTAGTATTTGTTTCCATTATTAATGTTGTGTGTTTTTGACATTTTTAATAGTTTCTTTTATACATATCGTCGCTGTCAAAAACCTCACAACTCTATTTGAAGCTTGATTTTGGTGATATGTTACTAATATAACGACACATGCAAGTTTCTGATCATATATAAAGCCACAATATCAACTTTGACAACGCTGTGTTTAATTATTTAAAAAAAATAGTGTTTTTTCCCTTTCTTGAAAAGTAGCATTTTTAGAGAAACAAAGTTTCCACCCGACAGTGACGACAATTTTCATTTATTTTTAGTTTATTTTAGTACATAAAAAAACCTGAAATCAAATAAGTTTGATTTTGTATTTTAATTTATTTCAGTTATTTCAAGTAACAAATGTTTTTTTTTATTTTTTTTTTTTTTATGATTTTGGTTTTAGTTAACTATAATAAGCCTGTGACACACCAGTGTTATTTCAGTGTTTTTATTTTAGTTAATTTTAGTTCAATTTTTAGTCATTTCATTGTGTGCTTTTGTCATTTTATTAGTTTTCTGTCTTTTTAAAATATTGCTATTTAGGTTTAATTTATTTTATTTCCAGTTAATAGTTTTAGTGCTTCAACTTAAACTAATTTCAGCTCATTGCCAAGGCAACATTTCTAATTTTCAATTAGCTTAAAGTGATAGTTCACCCTAAAATGAAAATTAAGTCATCATTCTCTCACCCTGCTGTTGTTCTAAAGCCATATGCCCTTCTTTCTTTTATGGACCACAAAGGGAGTAATTTTAAAAGCGTCCCGCTCTCGCTCATCCATATAATGCCAGTGAATAGAGACCAGCATTAAACTTTAAAAAAAAGAGGCAGAAGTATCACAGAATGATCCCATGCGACACGTGTCATATGTTCCAAGTGTTCTTGGTGCATACGGTATGAAATTTAGTGTATTATTTTAAGAAAATCCAGCCCTTGGCCGTTGATCTTCTGTGCTCGACTGAGAGTTCACGAGACTATTAGTGCCACAGTTCACTTTTGTGCAAAAACACACAAGCAGTGAAAAATTAAGATTAATAAAAATGTGACATCAACACCTAGAAATCCCCCAAAAAATTACTGAATATCTCCGGACTGGAACTCCAGTTGTCAGGTGACCATCAGAATGACAGCTGACAGATGTGAACGCCATAACTTCTTGTCATCATGGATATATTCACATCAGAGAAGAAAGTACATGGATGTTAAAAACTGCCATTATATGGACCACATTTAAAAAATAATAATAATAATAAATAATTCTCCTTTTGTGGTCTTAAAAAGAAAGAAGGGCATTAGAACAGCAATAGTGTGAGTAAATGATGGCTTGATTTTCATTTTAGGGTGAGCAATCCCTTTTCAACTAATATCTATCAAATTCAGTTTTATTTCAATTAACAGAAATGTTTCAATTAATAACCCTGTGACGCACACACTTAATCTGAGCATTAGTAATAGTGATGCTCGTCTTGGCAAACACTACTAATAACAACCCAGAGGATCGTTACCTAAAGAATAAAAGATAATATTTTTTTAACATGCTCGGGTCACTTCCTGTCCTCAGCAGAGTGTGATTCTGCTTACACAAACACACAGCGGTGATGTGGAGGTTATCTGTGGGAGCGGAGAATGCTGGCCGGACCCAAAGCAATAAATGAAGTTAATATTTAATGTCCTCGGCAGGTTTGTCTCCGCTCGCGCTTTAAACTGACAAGAAGCTACAGTTCACTCCTGAACTCAGTTCTGTGAGAAAACACATCTTTACGTTTGCATCGTTTTTTCTCGTTCTCGCTGCTGTAAAGCGGCATGTAAACAAGCGGTGTTTGAGCAGCAGCGCTGGAGCGTACAGAAGTTTCCATGATCAGGTCTCTCCAGGTTAATTACCCTGCTGCTCCCCAGAGGCTCCTGCCACCTCCTCTTCCTCTGTTCCTCATTTACCTGAAGGGTGCAGGTGGTGTTGTGTTCACTTCACCTCCCCCTCAGCCCTAAACGTCTGATTACCCAGCATTCCTGCCTCGCACATAATCACACCGTTTCCAGTGCACACACGCTAATGAGTCAACATTCTAACGTTGTGGATCACCATCAATTGTTGTTTTTTATTAGCATCACCTTTAAAACATGATGCAGCACTATTTTGACTCCAAACTGGGTGAATTTTAAGTCTTAATTAGATTTTTCCCACACAATCCTTCATTAAACAGACTTGCATTCTAATTAGAATCCCTTCTTGGTAAATGCTACAAATACGTCCTCTGAAATGCTACGACAGATGCGGCTTTGCAATGTAAACACACATCAAATCCTGTTTATAAATATGAGACAAATTAGAGACATATTGAATGCAGGGTTTTTCTGCAGTTTATGACAATGATGACTGTCACTAGTTCATCACTTCCTGTTGTCCTTGAACATGATCTATAGAATTGGTTCTCAGGAAAAAACCTTGATAAATTTAAATGATCAAATGCAACTTACCAGCTGTTTATTTAGCATGTAGTGAAATAAATGAATACGGTCAGTTTTGGGGGTAACGCATTACAGGTAATGTGAGTTATGTAATCAGATTACTTAGTAAAGTAACACATTACTTTTAAATTGACAACAAAATATCTGAGTTACTTTTTCAAATAAGTAATGCAAGTTACTTTGTTTTCCCATGTATTGACTGACAGCTCTACTGTCGCCATAAGAATTAAAAACAAACAAGCAAGCCAGTCCAGGTAAGAAAGAGTAACGCAAAAGTAACGTAACACATTACTTTCCATAAAAAGTAACTAAGTAACACAATTAGTTACTTTTTTTTTTTAGGGAGTAACGCAATATTGTAACTCAATACTTTTAAAGTAACTTTATCCAAAACTGACTATGGTAAATGAAAAAGATCTAACCAACTGTGTCATTAGCATAATAAATAAATACTAACATAAATGCAAATGATCACATGCAAATAACCAACTGCATAATTAGCATAATAAATAAATACTAACGTAAATGCAAATGATCACATGCAAATAACCAACTGCGTAATTAGCATAATAAATAAATACTAACGTAATTGCAAATGATCACATGCAAATATCCAACTGCGTAATTAGCATAATAAATAAATACTAAAGTAAATGCAAATGATCACATGCAAATAACCAACTGCGTAATTAGCATAATAAATAAATACTAAAGTAAATGCAAATGATCACATGCAAATAACCAACTGCTTAATTAGCATAATAAATAAATACTAACGTAAATGCAAATGATCACATGCAAATATCCAACTGCGTAATTAGCATAATAAATAAATACTAAAGTAAATGCAAATGATCACATGCAAATATCCAACTGCGTAATTAGCATAATAAATAAATACTAAAGTAAATGCAAATGATCACATGCAAATAACCAACTGCGTAATTAGCATAATAAATAAATACTAAAGTAAATGCAAATGCTCACATGCAAATAACCAACTGCGTAATTAGCATAAATATATAAAAAAAATTTTTTTTTTTTTAACAACTCATTACTTTTGGTTTTATCCGGTCTAACTCTAATATTTCAGCACACATTCATCTGTCACTTGGACACTTGACAAATCAGACAGATGCAGACACAGATGTTTACGGTCTATGAAACACGGACTGGCATTGTGACATGCCCTCATCCTAACCCAAAAATCACAAACAAAAAGCTGAAAGAAAATGCAGCCCAGACTACATTAAATTCAGGTTTCACTTGCAACAAGGATTCATCAACAACGGTGTGTTTTGAAGAACTCTTTCAGATCATTTTCACAACTAAAATTGACTCTGTCATGTTAATAATCTTGTATAGTGTCTACACAGTTCATGGAAATCAATGTTTGACTTGATAAATCATTTTGGCACTTGATTTCCAATGTAAAATGTGCATGTTGATGCGAACCCAGTTGCGAGTCCCGGATCTATATTGTCTGAAGTAACCCCACCTGCTCCCTGCGGCTGCATAAACAGGCACCTGTCTGAGCGCTGCTCCACCCCCACCCCCACCCCAGCTGACTTCACCTCCGCTCATTCATCCGCTCCCCTGTGGGCCACTTAAACCCAGAGCCCCGCTCCGCAACTGCAGCTCAATGCCGAAGGGTAACAAAGGCCCAAGAGGAGGGCGACACTTGCTGCCTCTCTCCCCCCACGACCCCGAATCTGCCCCGCCACAGAGTCAGGGGTCAAATGCGCTTTTGGGACACCATATTATATATATATATTTAGTGGCCAAAAGTATGTCCAGCCTAGGGAAATTGACATCTTCACCTTTTATTCAAATATTATTAAAGATTTTGAAGTCATATTGCATATTTGTGCTTGGAGTCGATCTTATTTGTGATAATAATGCAAAGAAACATGCCAAATTGTGCGACATAATTTTTGGCCAGATGAATGCATGCAAAAAAAGAAAAAGAAAAAGAGAGCACCAAACAAATATTAATATCTGATTATGTTGAAGTCAGTGTTTGCTTTTTCCTGTCAGCTTTTTGTTTTTCTATGCATTTTTTTTATGCATTTAAAATAAATCCTGTAGCTGTAGTTTGCTTTTTTGCCAATTAATTTAGTCAAAAAAATACCTCAACCAAATTTAGTGTTTTGTTCTTCCCTCATATTTAAAATATAAAATATTTCCTTATTGTTTGATGGTTTAATTGAACTTGTATGGTCATTAAAAACAAAAATCCCCTCAGGACATTTTTGGACACTACTCTATATAGACACATTTACAAATTCAGCTGTAAAGCAGCTCTACAGAAGACAATATTGTCATTATTCAGATCAAATATATATATATATATTTATTAGCACTGATACTAAATTTCTCTTCTAGTAGCCAATTATTCAGAGTGATATCTGCTGATACCGATAACGATACCGATAGTTTTACTGGTTATGCCTTTAATAATTTCATTATAATTAATAATGAATCATTATATTTTGAATTATTATATTTTGAAAGAAATGCAAATAAAAACTTTATTCTCTCCATTTCATCAACTTGTTTCACAGTAACTGGTATCAGTTATAAACAAACACATTACTCAAATTAATATTAACACACATTAACTAAATTCTGAAGATTAAATTAATAACTTTCTGAATGTTATTAATTCATATAATTACAATTAATATTGAACATCAAACTGGTTTCTTAGCATTTTCTTTACACAAAGCACAAATTCAGTGCATTTTCCTGCCCTCTTTTGATTGACAGGATATATATCGGCCCTGACTTTCGGCTGTTTTTAACCTATCGACCGATAGCTGATACCAATTATTGGCTGATATATCGGTGCATCTCTAGTGTATATATATATATATATATATATATATATATATAGAGAGAGAGAGAGAGAGAGAGAAAGAATGGTTGGGAAGGAGAATGAAGAATCATTTTCACACATTGTCAATCCAAGATCTTGACCAAAAATTTATGCACCTCTTGATGGAAATAACATCACAACATTAATTGACAATGCAAGAGGTGAGCACTCTGTAAAGTCTCCTCCAGCACATCCCAAAGGCTTACAATGAATTTAAGGTCTGTGCTGATTCATGTGTGAAAATGATTCAAACATTCTTACACAATTACAGCCTGATGAATCTTGACTTTGTCATCCTGAAATATGGCCATGATGTGTCTTCCTATATGGCTGTTTAAGAAATGTAAAGCTACATCAGCTAGGGTTAGAAGAACTGTTGTGAAACATGCTAGAAACATAATAATCACTGCAATAATGATCCCATCATAGACTCTTAAGCATTTGCCTATTTAAATCAGCAACTTTTTTTTTTTGGCCGGGCAGTGTGTATATATTCAACACAATAATATAATAAAATCTCGAGACATCGATATTGGAATCAGCTACTGAGAATCCCATATGACCACTAGTGTCACATTCCAAACAAACAAAAAAAACGAATCAACCGCACCGACTGAGCCTGAAGCTAAAATGTCCAGAATACAGTAACAATCGGTAAAGCAAAGACATCTGAAGCGATTACAGTAGCTGATGTATATTTAGCATTTCCAGGGGTGGTTTAGATTGAAAAAAACACACTAAAATAAACCAAAAAAATAAAGTCTTGATTAATCATGATTAAAAAAAAAAAAAAAAAAAAAACTGTAGAAGCTCTGAAAGGTTTTTTTCTGAGCAGCATCCGCCCACACGCCCGTGAGCCGTGAACCTCAATGGGTTTAGCTTGAAATGAAATGGATATGAATTATTTACTCAATCAGTATCTCTTAAAGCGATTGGAAAGGCAACAGGATACAGCGGACAGGTGGTGCGGCCCCGTTTCAGCTCTACACCTGACCGTAGATAAGTGGTAACGTGAGCTGATAACTAGCGGTTTCTGACATCCTGTCCTCTAGGTTTGGCATTAATGGACCAGCAGTGAGGGGGGGATAGAAAACGACAGAAAATAAACCTAAAGCTCTGGACCCGAGAGAAACACCTGGAATAACATGATCGACTTCATTAGTTGGATAGCTTTCGTTTGCTTTCAGACACATCGGAGGCCATAAAAATCTTTCCAATCCCCCAACTTTAACTTTCCACAATATCGAAGTGTGCATTTCTGCATCAGGTTGGATGGAGAGATATCCCATGCTGCCTCTCTCCACTGAGCGCATGTCAGGTCTTCTCCAGCACCTGTTCCTCGGCCTATAATGAAGACAACAGGGGAAGCGAGACGCTGCTTCATCTCGCAGAGGACCCTGATGCAACTCCAGGAAACCCTCAGCGATTTGTTTAGGTGCGTTTGGAATATGTGCGGATAGGTCACATTTCTGCATCCATCATCGCCAGCTTCTGCGCCAAGAGACTACAAACGAACGAACGTAGCTAAAACTGACACGGCCTTTTAGCTGTTACAGGCTATTGCCGAAGTTATGCTGAGCCATCAAACAAACTCCAGCAGAGCTTCAGTTAAGACAGTTTGTTTCTATTAAAAACCATCATCACAAAAAAAAAAAAGACCTTTGAGAAGCTCATTCCCAGATCATCATTTCTTTGCATCTCCGGTATTATATATCACAGGGCAAACATTAGAAAAACGCAGCCGATGGACAGACATGAAAACATGATGATGCTCCTGTTGAGTCTTATATACAAAAATGAGATTATTAAAACCCTGTTCAGTTTGGTTGTGAAAAAGAGTAATTTTGACAACATTCATCGGCAACATCACTGCGATATGATCTAGGATGCATTTTCATTTCCATGATATTCCCAACATTTTTTCATTTATCCATAGTAATAAGCAGGGATGCACCATTAATAATCACGATTTTTGCTCAAAAATCATTAATTGTTCTTTTTACATTTCATCAGAATTATTGCACTTTCACGCAAGCAGAAATGAAGAAAACGTCAACCCGTACGCAAGGTTTATTGAAAACATGAAAACCGGTAAAACCTTAAGAGCTAAAGCTCTTAATATTAATTACAATAATTCTAAATTATGTTAATGCTTTTCTATTAAAACAACGAAAAATACTTTGTATTATAGCAGAGTACGTGCATTTATTCAGCGGCCACAATATAGTCACAAATATCGCAGACGGTTATGCTTAAAGGGTTAGTTCATCATTAATACTCACCCTCATGTCGTTCCACACCCGTAAGACCTTCATTCATCTTCAGAACACAAATTAAGATATTTTTGATCAAATCTGAGGTTTTTTTATCCTCAATAGAAAGCAACAAAATTACTATATTCAAGGTCCAGAAAGGTACTAAAGACATTGTTAAAACAGTCATGTGACTGCAGTGGTTCAACCTTAATGTTATGAAGAGACAAGAATACTTTTTGTGCGCAAAAACAAAACAAAAATAACGACTTTACTCAACAAATTCGTCTCTCCTCTGTCATTCTCCTACTCTTATTTTCATTGCAGAGCTTCCAGGTTCTACGTCAGAACGCCGGCTAATGAGTCGGTGTTCGGACGTAAACACGGAAGCGCTGAACTGCTTTTTTGAATTTTGTTGAATAAAGTCATTATTTTTTTGTTTTTGCGCACAAACAGTATTCTCGTCTCTTCATAACATTAAGGTTGAACCACTGCAGTCACATGACTGTTTTAACGATGTCTTTAGTACCTTTCTGGACCTTGAATGTAGTAATTTCATCTATTGACAATAAAAAAAAAAACTCAGATTTCATCAAAAATATCTTAATTTGATGAACGAAGGTCTTACGGGTGTGGAACGACATGAGGGTGAGTAATTAATGACAGAAATTTCATTTTTGGGTGAACTAACCCTTTACCTCTTTCCCCACCATTGACGTAATTTTCCAGATCTCTCAGTAGGGGGCGCTATTACACATCTTCTGAAAGATTACAGAATCTCCAGATCAAAACACAGGCGAAGAAGAAGCAGAAACAAGAGATAAAAGCATTGCATTGTAGTCTGACAAAAAAAATATATATATATGATTTTCTCAGCTTTTTGTTCAAACTTACCCACATTCAAGTGTTGATAAAAATAATAATGCATAAAGCTAGAATAAAACTTTTTTTTCGTTTGACATATTGCATGCTCAGATATTCATACAACAAAATATTCTGGGGGCCATGAAAGTTTCGTGAAAATGATTAAAAAAAAAAAAAAAATGCTGGCGGTGCCTGGCAACTTTATTAGAAAAAAGTTAAATAATCAAGAGAAACACAAATCATGATGACGATTAAAAAATCGTGCAGCCCTAGTAATAAATACTTTGGCAATATGCCATGAAGCATCGAGCCATGTAATGTGAAAAAAATCAGAATTTGTTGGGCTGGGTTGAAAATATTGATTCCACGATTTTAATGGATTTTGATGAACCGATATTGATCGGTTGATCCTTTAGATGCCGTTTACAGTTGATGCGCAAACAAAACTATTATTTGTAGCTCCTGCCATCCAATAATCTTTGATATGAAACTATTTACTCTTTACTACTAGTTACAGCACCAAATCAACATGAATGAACATCAGAAGGAATGTTAAAAGATACAGAACTTACTGAAATCAATCATGTCTCATGTAATCGATCAATCAGTGTTTCAACAGCGGAAAAGACGTCAATAAAAGAGCTTAACGTCACATTCAATGACACATTAAATTCAGTATATTCTTACTTAACCTGTTCTTCAATAGTTAATGCATAAATCCTTGATTGGAGTAAAATCATAATTATAAAGTTATTATAACGTTAATTTTAACCTGTAATATTATAGTAATAGGTTCCATCTCTGTATAGTTTACAGCATTATAGTTTTATATATACATAAATGAAAATTAATCAATATCGAGATCAGAATTGCAAGCTTGTGAACTAAAACCCAGTCAAAGCCCATCCATACTAATATATGTGAGTGTGTGGTTTGTTATAAATGAATCTGCCTATTAACAGGTGGATTTTACACAGCTGTGCAAATAATCAGTGTGATAATAATAACACAGACATCTAATGATCTGCCTATATAGACAGAGATGCTGCTCCACTAGTTGATGCCCAAACATGAGCTCCAGATTGTGTTTATGATCCATGATGCCCAAATATGCTGCCCATTAAGGCTTCTATGTAGGGAGCACGACAGGTTTGAGACACAGCCACTGAGGGCCAATAGCTTAGCAAGAGTAACTCCTGCTTTATAACAATAGAAGACAGACAGATAATCTTCATATGCGGCATTATATCCCACAGAATCACACCTAAAATCCTCTAGCAGCATTTATCAGCCGAAAATAAAAACACAAGCATCTCTCTGAGGAGAAAATTCATTGTTTCGTTTACAAATGAGCGTCTGAGGCTAATGATAATGCAACACCCAGCGACTGAAATGACTCAAATATACAAACTGAAGACTGTATTTAACAGCTAAACGCTTGAGAATACATATGAGATGTAATTTTGAACACAAACACAAAGTGTAATAAAGAATCGCCTCATTCGGGCTCACGATGCTAACGTTAGCCGCTTAGCAACACCTGCATCGTGAGAAAATGATGCTGCGCTTCCATTCAACACCATTTTCATCGCGTTTTCTGCTTGAAGATCTCGTCAATAAACTTATATTTATCTATTAGCGCTATTCAGACGCCGACAGATGTCGTTTGCGCTTCAGGTTTGGTAAATAAAAGCAGACGAGAAGCGAAACATCTGGACGCGCCGCGTCAATAGAAACAGAACGAACCGTCAGAGAAAGAACCAGCAGAACGACACCGTCACAAACACACAAGATCCTCAGATTTTACTCCAATAATCTCAGATAAAAACACACACAACCATCATGCAGCGGTTAAACAGTGAACACATTTGGAAACGAGCGGTTAATATTTAAATATTCACCTGGACTAGTGTGTGGATGAGGATGAGGATGGTAGGAAGGTGGTGGTAAGGATGGAGCGGAGAGGAGGAGGTTGTTGTTGTTATTGTTGGTGGGTTACAGTCGCCAGGACTACGGTGACTATGGCGCTGCAGCTCGGGGCAACGGTTGCTATAAAGCGCGCCGCGTAAACGAACTTGACGCTGCGGAAAGAGGCGGAGCTATCATATAAAGCTCTGCGCGCAACCGAACCTGACGCTGGAGGGAAGGGGCGGGGCCAGCGATGGTGGGAGGGAGGAGTGTCACGAGCCTCTAGTATCTTTGTGGCCTCTGAAATAATTTGCGGCTGATTTACTGCTTAATAAAATACAAATGTGTGTACTGAGGATAGCATTATCATATTTGGGAACGCAAGCATGCATTGTAAAAGAAATGACTGTATGTAAACCACCAATAGGAGGCGCCCAACGCTGAGTGGGCGGGGCTTTCAGGTTGAGATGAAAGAGAAAGGCGGGGCTTGTGCGTCAAAGCAGAAACCACTTTCCCTTGCACTCAAAAGCACGTGTTTGTAGTGGAAATGCAAAAATCAACCTCACTTATTATGAATTATGCTGAATAATGAGAATCAGATGAGTAACCCTCATAGGAAATTTTTAAATAAGTATTAAATAACTACATGTACTTACTATAGAGTTAGGACTAGTTAATTGTAATTATGCATAATTTACTGTTATTACTATAGTAAGTACATGTAGAAACCTTACTTTTTACAACAGATGCTTTTTTTCTTGCAAAAACATTTAGATAGCCCTATGTATGTTTTCCAAAGGAAAATCATTAAATTTAATGTTAACAATTCGCTGAGATTTGAGCATTTAAGAAAAAGCAATGATATTTTGACATTCTGGTCTGTTTTGGAGGAATTTTATCCCAAAATAAAATGCACAACTCAAGTGCTAAACTGTTATAATGCAAACCTCAATGTTCAAAGATGATTGTAGTTGATAAACTGTACAAACATATGCATAAATATGTACATATCGGTATGGCTTTAATCTGTGTTAAGTGCATTTTGTTGACACGATATATTTATACTTATTCATGAAAAAACACTTGTTACTTTTAAAACATCGAAGCATGTGTCATTTATTGTAAGGAAAGATGTACAAACATGCTTTTTAAGCTAAACATTTGGCAAAAAGAAGTTTGTCTGGTTTTTTAAAAAAAAAAAAAAGAACTGATGTTTGGAAATGAAGTTTTGTGTCCAAAAGTGATGTTTTAAAAAGATCCACAGATAAAAACGCTTGCTTTGATATTTTATCTAATGACATTTTACAGTTTAAGTTTGGTTTAGGACTAGTTACTTGTAATTATGCATAATTTACTGTTATTACTATAGTAAGTACATGTAGTAACGTGTAACTACGTCACCTGAAAATAAAGTGTTACCTTACTTTTTACAACAGATGCTTTTTTTCTTGCAAAAACTTTTAGATATGTATGTTTTCCAAAAGAAAATCATTAAATTTAATGTTAACAATTCGCTGAGATTAGAGCATTTAAGAAAAAGCAATGATATTTTGACATTCTGGTCTGTTTTGGAGGAATTTAAACATTTTATCTATAAATAAAATGCACAACTCAAGAGCTAAACAAGGTTATAATGCAAACCTCAATGTTCAAAGATGATTTAAAACTGTACAAACATATGCATAAATATTTACATATCGGTATGGCTTTAATCTGTGTTAAGTGCATTTTGTTGACATGATATATTTATAGTTTTGCTTATTCATGAAAAAACACTTGTTACTTTTAAAACATCGAAGCATGTGTCATTTATTGTAAGGAAAGATGCACAAACATGCTTTTTAAGCTAAACATTTGGCAAAAAGAAGTTTGTCTGGTTTAAAAAAAAAAAAAAAAAAAAGATCCACAGATGAAGACGCTTGCTTTGATATTTTATCTACAGTTTAAGTTTGGCTTAAATGTCCAAATACTGCATCTGAAGTCCATTTCTCACATGATCAAGTGTCCTTCAGGAAAGTTCTTCATCAATGATTTAAACAACACAAACACACTGGAAATAACTGGTTGGGTTGATGATCCGCTGGAGAGGAAGTGTTCATCCTTCAGTAAAGACACATGAGGTCCGGCTCGGGCATCTCGGGATGTGAAGATAATTGTCCTCGGACACCGAAGGCAGCTGCTCTCCCAAAAACCCCTCCGGTCCGGATTGGCAATCAAACACTGCGGTCACAAACACACGATAATAGGCAACGGTTTTATTCAGAAAGTATATTAATGAAAAATTTTAAAAAGGTTTTTCCAGGGAAAATGTTAGAATTTTTATCAAACTGTTATATTTTTGTTTGTAGATATAATATCGTTAAAGGAAACCTATAATGCCCCTTTCACAAGATGTAATATAAGTCTCTGGTGTCTCCAGAATGTGTCTGTGAAGTTTCAGCTCAAAATCCCCCACAGATCATTTATTATAGCTTGTCAAATTTGCCCCTATTTGGGTGTGAGCAAAAACACGCCGTTTTTGTGTGTGTCCCTTTAAATGCAAATGAGCTGCTGCTCCCGCCCCCCTTCCCAGAAGAGGGCGGAGCTTTAACAGCTCACGCTTCGGTCGCTCAACAACAACAAAGCTGGAGAATCTCACGCAGCCAAAATGAGGATTGTCAGTAACGGTGTTCAGCCTTACATTGTTCAAACCGGAGTCGACACTGATGGAGAGACTCAGGAAGAAGTTACAACTTTTAGACGTTTCTGAATGGTTAGTGGATAAATTTATGTAGTTGCTGTGGAGTTGATTCAACTCATCCACTAGCATGTGCCGTCATGTTAATCTTTTGTGCAAAACCCGTATGGACGCCCACTATACATATCGTACCTGTTTGCCAAACAGAGTCATACACACCAGGCTAACGTTTATGATTGATATCAAATGCTGTGAATGGTCTAATATTTTTCTAATATTTAACTCCTTTTTTAGCAATCGAGCTTGTCAGGGTCAACTTCAGGCTGTCCAAGCTAACGAGACTCTGAACAGTGTTCAGTGCTCATCTGTGCAGCCAATGACAGAACAGTTAGCATGCTTCGCTCAAACTTTTGGCATGGTGTTAGGACTGGTTGTCGCTTGTGAAAACAAAATGGCGGCACCATGGGTGGAAACATGCAGATTAAGGGGCAGTAATATTATAATAAGATCCCACGTCACTAGGGGAGTGAAATCTGAGCGGCTCGTTTTTTCACATGCTTGCAGAGAAAGGGTTGTCAAAACAAAGTTACTGGATTGTCTTTTCACGTTTTCTGGGTTGGTAGATGCACCAATTATAGCACTTAAACATGAAAAAAGTCAGATTTTCATGATATGTCCTCTTGATTGTATACAATTAATTGAAATATTATAGTTATTATGATTATTTAATTTTGAGTTTTCCATGTATAGTCTTTGATGCTGATACAGCGTTAAAGAGGCCATATTATGCCCTCTTGTTGTTTTTGGGCTCTACTAGAACAGGTTTTCCTGTTTAAATGTTGATTATTTTCCTCATATTCTCCATTGTTCAGCTCCTCTCTTCCCAGTCTGTCAGTAACGCTCTGTTTAGTTCCTGTCTCTATGAAGCCCCTCCTTCTGAAAGGCAGTGTGTTGTGATTGGTGTTTGGGAAGTGTCCCTCCCCTTACCATAACCGGCAGTTTCAACACTCTACAAACTAACTCAACCAGGCCCCGCCCCTTTATTCTGCGTATGAATTATTTAAATGAGGAATAATGTGATATGTTCGTTCCCGGAAGAAAATATGCACCATAAGCAGTGCATATCACGATGATTTATAGTATTTGTGTGTGTTTTTACCAGTGATGGTTCTGTGGAGCAGGTCGAGCTCGGGCTGAGACGCGTCTGAGGAGACCAGATTGTCCTCAAACATGGGCATCTGCATCATGGAAAAGGAAGAAATCTGCTTGGCGGCCTGCGGTGAGTCACTGTATGAGAACACGGTCCGGGCATCACCAGAGAAACCTGAGTGTTCATGCAAAAACATTACGACATTTGATTATTCACAACACGACAAAGTTACGTTACAATCGAACTGCTGTAATCCAACTATTGTCATTAATTTAAGATTGAAAGTAGCATGAATGATATTCCCTCATTTGAGCTTGGGAAAACTTTATACAATCTGTACGATGAGATTATACATGTATCTATTTTTGACTTCGCCTGACAGACATCTGCCATCTGTTGCTCTAAGAGTGGAAGGACCAATTTGTGAATCATTCAGTGCTGATCGGTCTGTTCTCCGCTTACGGTCACGTCTTAAATATGCATTTTGCATCTGCTTACTGCACATATGGCTTATATGGAAATGTGCTTATATATAGTGTCGTATGATCTGCTGCCTGTTGGTGTTCTGTAGGACTGCACGATTAAGCAAAATAAAAACTGAAATCGTGATATGGCTTAGTGCGATTATCAAGCTGTGTGTTTCAGGCACTGTGTTCATTTACACGTGATCTGATGTTTGCGTCGCTTTGAGAACGAAACAAACACCAACCATCTTCACAAACTTGCAATGAGAAACACTTATTGACAAAAGTGAAGCTTTAAGGGCTCCTTCGGCTTACGTCAAAATAAAAGTTTGATGGTTTAATGTTTGAAAATTAAGACACATATTAGTATTGTATTTTTACAGTTGTAATGTAAAATAGTTATTATTACTATCTCTCTAAAATACATTTTTTACAGTGAAATGTTACAAAAGTAATATTTCTTTTGTTTATATTAAATTTATTTTATATTAAACATTAAATATATTTGTATTTTATATATACATATATGAATATGTACATATTTATATTTAATAATAATTATTAATGTTTATTAAACAATAATAATAATTACTATTATTTTATAGCCATATTTATTTATAATCTCAAAATGTTGACATTATTACTCTTTCTAAAATACTAAAAAAATTAAATATTACATTTATAAAATATATATTTGTATTTAATATATACATGTGTTTATGTGCATTTTTATTAAATAATAATAATAATGCAAATATTTATCAAATAATAATCATAATAACTGATTAATTACTATTATTATTTGTTATCTCAAAAATGTATTATTACTATCTTTCTAAAATACTTTTTTATTTTACAGTGAACTGTTAAAATAGTAATATTTATTTTGTTTTTATTAATTTTATTTTATATTCAATATATAAACTATATATTTGTATTTTATATAAACGTATGTACATTTTTATATTTTTATTTAATAATAACAATGCAAGTAATATTTATTAAATTTATTAATATTTGTCATTTTCAAAATGTCAATAGTTATTATTACTATCTTTCTAAAATAATAATTAAAAAATAATTTTACAGTGAAATGTTACAATAGTAATGTTTCTTTTGTTTTTATTAATTTTTTTTATTGTATTTATATATACATATATGTACATTTTTATATTTGTATTTAATAATAATACAAATAATAATATATTTATTAAATAATAATAATTCATTATTATTATTATTATTTTATAGCCATAT
This sequence comes from Ctenopharyngodon idella, assembly GCF_019924925.1. Lineage (NCBI taxonomy): Eukaryota > Metazoa > Chordata > Actinopteri > Cypriniformes > Xenocyprididae > Ctenopharyngodon > Ctenopharyngodon idella. The sequence continues at coordinate 49,634,514 of NC_067229.1, read as the reverse complement.
TTATATATAATCTTCAAATGTTGGCCAAATTGTACATACAAGCAACCTGGAATTCTTTTTTAAATTGCATTTTAAAGTCCCCCTGAAATCAAAATTAAAGTTTTTTTATCTTTTAGTATGAATATGTTAGTCTTAATGTTATGAATAAGCTGGTGTGTTCCAAAACAATAACAAAATTCGCATTTAGGAGATATAAGCATTCAAATCTTTCAGTCTCTCACTTCCACTAAAATGGATCACGGATTTTCATGACATCACATCGGACTTCAGTTTCTCGTCAAATCTTTGGTCCAATCAAATGCTCTCTAGAATCTGAAGTCCCGCCTCCTCCTACACTCTTACAGATGCTAAAGCTGCAGCTGAAATCGGTCATTTGCTCACACATTTACTAGTTTCTACATGGTGAATGGCACATAGTGCACTATATGGAGAATAGGGAACGATTCAGACAGTGTAAATAGGCTTTTCTTTGACGTGAATGAAGTCTGTTTTTGCGTTAGTGTCACATGAACTGCCGCAACGCGAGCACAGTCTGCTCCGGTCCAGAGACACGAAAGCGGATCATATGTGCGAGTCGGCACAAACCACAAAAGGTATCGGACCCATATGAATTCTGCACAGAATGCTGTATATTAAAGCGATATAAAGGACATTAGGAGGAGAAACGGTTAGAGATTAGAAGGAAACGGCTAACGGCTCTGGCCGAGCTGTAACATAAACGAAACGCTATTGGCTATTTTAAAAAAGGGGCGGGGCTGTTCGATATATCGCCCTGTCTTCCTGTTTCAGTTGAAATTACGTCAACACACTGAATAATGCTGTGCGTTCCAACGCTCTTCAGTGGGCCTTTAAATTGAAATTGCAATTTCTATCAGAAAAGTCGCAATTTGATTATTCTCCCCAATCGTGCAGCCGCCATGTTCTGGTATGTTGCTAGGTGGTTGTAAACAGGTTGCTTTACGAAGTCTGTCTCTTGATTTCATTTGTATTTCTAAAACATTATAATACTTAAGTACATTTAAATGTGGAAACTTCATTTGAGGAACATTTTCATGCAGTAATCATTTTATTTACAATATTGACTATGCTTACATGTGCAACAACACGCTATGCAACACAGGCACCTCCCCCCTCATGAGTGGACACGCCCCTTACTGCTGATTGGCTACGAGTGTGTTTTGGTGCTCTGTCCGATCCATTTTCAACAGCGTTCTCAGAATTTGCTTACTGCACCTTTAAGGTGTTTACATGTCTGTTTATTCATTATAATCGTATTATGAGTGTGCATGTAAATCATATATGAAATGGATTAAAGGTATTAAAGAAAACACGTACTGTCCTGAACCGCAGGCTGGGATGTTCTGGGATGGTTGGAGTATCTGGGCAGTTTGTGAGTGTTTAGGGTCAGACTGTGGTGAGGTGATGAAGACGACACAGGAACCCTACACCTGAGAAATGACATGGTTTTACAATAATCAATCATATATTTGCATTTTAAAGAAATGGCATCATTTACTCATCATATAATGAAACTGTTTATGCACTTTTAGTGACCTCTAACCATACTGTTATGGTATTTTCATAATATTTTCAAGGTTATGCAAACCTCAAATGCAATTCATCATTTAAAACTTTACATACATATGCTTTATGCATAAATATTTACATATCAGTAAAGCTTTAATCTGTGTTAAGTGCATTTTGTTGTCAATTTATTTATAGTTTTGCTTATTCATGAATTATTTACATATAGCAGTGTTGTCAAAAGTACCAGTTTTGAGCGCTGTTGAGCGGATTCTTAAACTCCTCTGATCGGCCGTTGTGTTCACATGCTCAACAGATATGTCTGTGATTGGCTACAATGATCAACGCTTCAAAAACATATTGTAAATAGACATCTTTCAGCGCTCGTTTTGAAACGTTTGAACCAAACGTATCTGAAGCAATATTGTGTTTTTTTCCTGGATGTAAAAAGTACAGTGGCACAGGAACAGAAGAACTGCTTTTAACAGAGTAAAATCTGGGAAAACAGAGGTCAGAGGTATTTCACAACTGATTTAGCACAAAGTGAGGTAATTACAGCAATCCCATTGCATTGCATGATTCACTTATTGAATTCCTGGTCCTCTCCGGTCGGTGGCTATAGCGTCGGCTAACACGGGACCAATGAGGCAGAGCAGGTCTTGATCTCACAAGCCGATTGTCTTGCTTGGATCCCGCGGCGCATGGCGTGCCTACCGCTGATGCCGGGACAATGTGCATCTGCTTCCAGAAAGGCAGAAAAGGTTCCTCTCTGTGCCTTTGAAGTGGAATGTGTGTCTGCGAGCGCGTCCAAAAATATAAACCTCTCCCCAAACGCTTTTGCCACAGTGGATGTGTAAAACACACAAAAGCGCAGTGGAGCCTTTCACCAGAGAAAAGCCTGCTTTATTTGAGTCAGATTATTGCAACTATGAGCTCGCAGCCATAAAGCCATGACAACCAGCGATGCGTTTGTCGCAGACCAGAGAAAAAGAAAAGAGCGTTGAAGCTTTTGAATCGGTCAGAGCGATTCACTCCGCCAAGTGAAACTTGAAATGAATGTAAACTAGACAGTGATTCAGTCTGTGGCAACTTGCTCCAATTGAGCTTCCACCAAAAACATAGTGATAGGAAAAAAACATACGGCATTCAGTGGATTATTAGACTCGATTCATCAAGCTTGAAAGGACTGTCACAGACACTGGCGCACAGAAGTGATGCCAGCTTCACGTCGCGGCTAACCTGTCTTTCACCGCTCTGATCTTTGAGTGAATACAAATGTACTTTCATTTTCTCCAGTCGTAGATGCATGAACGGCCGTCTTTTCTCCTTTTGCATTTCTTTCAGACACCAAAGTGAACTTGCTCGCAATTTTGAGCCCAGTAGGGACGTTGTAGAGAAAAGAGGCTGTTCTCAGGGGAGAGAAAGCTCACATACGCACTCGTTTGTGAGGAAATCCAATGCAGTTATTGTTTCCTTAAACGCTGACAGTAAATCATTAGATTAAATTAGTAAAATCCACATCTGTAGTGTTTTTGTGAACATATCACTTACACAGTGAGTCATAAAAAGGCTGGCATGACCAGAACTATTAAAGTCACCATGAAAACAAAATTGATGATTCTTTTTTTTGTTTTAAATGTAATATTGCAGTGTTTACAGGACTCCAGACTGCGACCAAATGGTTGCATTTTCTGACCTTTTTTCCTGTCAGTGTGACTAAATTTGTTGCATATGAGAAACATCAAACGGCTAACGAAACGAAAGTGGAATGAAACCAATCTCGATCAAATATTAATGATATCGCTGTGAGAGGCATTCATATTCAAAGTAGAATTCTGTTATTAACCACAGATATCAGATCAAACAGCGCTGATGTGGAAACCAGGAGAAACATTGTGCGATGAAGTTATAGAAGTCTTTTCAGTCCACAAATCACCAACATTCACCATGGATTTAATGCAGTAATGCTAAATGTAACCATGGAATTGTGGCAGAAATAGTCTAATTGTTTGTTTTTTTACAATATAAGAGTGAAATTCAAGTACTTTTCAAGGGCTTCACCCTTTTTCCAGCACTTCAAAGCTCTAAATATCATCCAATTTTAATGTTATTTTTAATGTGATGAATTGTAGAGGGTTAGTTCACCCAAAAATGAAATTTCTGTCATTAATTACACTCCCTCATGTCGTTCCACACCCGTAAGACCTTCGTTCATCTTCAGAACACAAATTAAGATATTTTTGATGAAATCTGAGAGGTATATGACTCGTCCATAGACAGCAATATAATCAACACTTTCAAGGTCCAGAAAGGTACTAAAGACATCGTTAAAACAGTCATGTGACTGCAGTGGTTCAACCTTAATGTTATGAAGAGACGAGAATACTTTTTGTGCGCAAAAATAAAACAAAAATAACAACTTTATTCAACAATCTCTTCTCTTCTGTGTCATTATCCTTACACAGGTGACACAGTAACACAGTGAAGGCTTCCGTGTTAACGTCCGAATGCCGGCTCAGTATTGGCCAAAGCTGATCATGTGATCAGCACGACACATGCATGTGATACTGACGCAGGAGCCGGCTAATACTGAGTTGGTGTGCTGATGTAGAACCTGGAAGCGCTGGACGTAAACAACGTATGAGAATGACACAGAAGAGATTTTTGAATAAAGTGGTTATTTTTGTTTTGTTTTTGCACACAAAAAGTATTCTCGTCTCTTCATAACATTAAGGTTGAACCACTGCAGTCACATGACTGTTTTAACGATGTCTTTAGTACCTTTCTGGACCTTGAAAGTGTTGATTATATTGCTGTCTATGGACAAGTCATTTACCTCTCGTATTTCATCAAAAATATCTTAATTTGTGTTCTGAAGATGAACGAAGGTCTTACGGGTGTGGAACGACATGAGGGAGAGTAATTAATGACAGAAATTTCATTTTTGGGTGAACTAACCCTTTAAAGATGTAGGAAAACTAACACTTAGTGGAAAACAAACACTTTTATTAAAAAAAGTTACCACTATAACCAGTAGATGGTGGCAGAGGAGCACTTATTGACTTATTAGCCATTTCCACTCTCTAATATATGGAAAAAAGTAGGAAGTCACAAAATCTCGTAAAAACTAAAAATAATTTTTTCAAATTGTGACTGAATTACACCAAAGACAAAAGTGCTCCTTTCATAATCACTGAAGCTGTCGGTCAGTTCAGTATGATACTATAGAAGAACAATGGTACATTTAATAAAAGTAGAATATTTAAATTTTCCTTACAAAAATGAGGATTTTGCACGTTACTGTTGTTAATAAAAGTTATCGCTATCTCAATTCAAGCTCAGTGTTTACCTGACAAATTTCTAGTAAACAAACATGTAATATTATTAGATTAATGTAAAACAATAGTAGTTTTATGATTAAATTAACTTTATGATTAAAAATCCCCCAGCACTACCAAATCAGGTGCTGGCGCCACCATCTGTAGAACTTAGTGCCACCGGTGCTCCTGCTCTCGAATGTTAGTCTGGAGCCCTGGATTATTCTAAATGATTTATCGGTGCACATTATTATTGTGTTAAATTCATGTTCCTGGTAATCTTGAATCAGAATATCTTCTCCTCCCTCTTTCAGCATCTCTTCTCTTCTCTGATGATGAGGGCGGGGCAACCTGTCACTCACATGAGATCCACCAATAGCAAACCGCAACCATCCAATCAATTCCTCACAGACAAAATCAAGCCCCGCCCTACATTTGTTCTTGTTTGAGAAGCATTTCACTCGGATATACGACACAATAGAGAAGAAAAGATTATCGCGAAACTTCCACTTCATGTCGACTTTAAAGCTCAGCTTGATTTTAAAGTCAAATTTGACTCTTCACTCTGTTGATTCATGTTCCTTATTGTGAATGATTCATCAGTGCATGTTATTCTAAAGACAAAATGTTTGTCTTCATAATGCTTCATCAGCTTGTTCAACCTCTGAAAAGGAATCTTAAAAGTGTAGATGAAATCCGAGTGAAATGAATTATCGAAAAAGAAACATAGGGCGGAGCTTGGTTCCTGATCCAGTCAAATCCTCATGAATAAAATCAAATGTTCCCACTGAATATTCTGTTTTAATATGTCATGTGACAGAAGTTAAATGCACTGTGACTTGTGTCCTTAAAGTTAAAACATTTGATGTCATTCATTGAAAACTGATGGAGTTTTCCTACCTGTTGTTACCCTGTAAAGGAGGCAGCGGCACGTTTGGAGCCGGATGAGTCTGTGGACCGGCTGGGATCTGCATTAGGGTGTTTGTTTGGCTGGGCTGGTTTAGGGTGAAAACTTGCACATTGACAGAAGACAAAATAGAAAATCATCATTACTTTTCGGTAAAACGGCGCTAAGATTCGTTGCCATTAGCCATCACTGGAATGAAATGAAAAGATTGTGAAAGTTTTTTAGGGCCAAACGCGTTTCTGCATTACAGTGTGCTGATTTTACATTGTTTTTCCTATATAGCAGGGGTTTTCTTTACATTGGAAAAGTATTTATGCACCAAATATAGGATGTTGTCTGAAAGAAATGGTGACAAATATGTCAATGGAAAAGATAACATATTTTAAGGAATAAATGTAAGATTTTTGAGAGTTTGGAGACTGTTTAAACTTCTTAAAACATGCTGGAGTTGAAGTGCTAACAAGACTAAAAATAGAGGTGGTTCTGAATAAGGTAATGAAAGGTTTGTTTTTGTGTTTTGTTTTATTCTTGTTGCTGTTCTTGCTTTTATAATGCTTTATATATAAGTGTTACCCTTTTTTGCATATAAAAGAATTTATAATGCATCAATTACACCTTGTAATGCACTTTATAATGCATTGTATGATCTTATAAGTAATTGTAACAACAGTAAATAATACTTTTACTTTTATTACGGTGAACTCGCCTTTGGAAATATAATGCATTAAAACACGACAAACAACCAATTTAAGATATAACAAGAAATCTGCAAATATTATAATGCATTTTAACTTTGGTTATAATTATTTATGAAAAGATATAATGCATTATAATGTACATTATGAATACTTTTATAATGCATTATACATAAAGGCATCAAGTAAAATGTTACCAAAAAAAGTAATAAAAATAATGAGCAGTTAGTTAAAAGAAGTTCAACTAAAAAGTGGATCTCTAGCAGTGTTGTTTTAGTATCACAGAGAAACTATTATAGTTTTTATTAATATTTTAGTTTCAAAAATATTTTCATTTCAAATTTTAAAGTTTTAGTAATTTTGTTTTGTGATTTTTGTCATTTTTACAAGTTTTAGTTTTTTTTTTTTTTTTTTAAGTCTGTACAGTTTTTATTCATTTTTATTTCAGTTTTAGTTATTTTAGTACATCAAGTTAAACTAAATGAAAATGAGAAATGTTGCCTTGGCAACTAGCTGAAATAATATAAGCTTTTTATATTTTATTTTATTTGAGTTAATGTTTATTTTATTTCAAGCAATGAAAATGTTTTTATGGTAAATTTTGCAAGGGACAGTAATACATACACTTCCTTGAACACATGACTATTTTAAGAGTTTCATACCAGTGTAGAGATCATCAGTGGGTGACTGGTGCTTGGTCTCAATCAGGTCCAGTGGCGAGAGGCTGTGCTGCAGCGGCTGAACCGTCAAACACTCTGCGAGTCCATCCTGACTGCGTCTCAACTACATCACATGAAATACAGTCACATTCATGCATGATACTTTATCTTCTGCCCTAAAGATCAGCATGAAACACTTTTGCACTTTTGTTTCTGAGAGATTTTATCCATGAAGAACTGATTGGACTGTGAAAAGTGGCCATTGTTTGCCAGAACTGAAGGTGAGTTTGCTAAAACTCAAGTGTAAATAGCTATTTTGCAGGCAAAAAAAGGTCATTCAGAGGTGGAACAAGTTATGTTTTGAGGACATAAAAAATGTTTGGAATAACATGCAATTCGGAAAAAATTTGGAAAACTCTGAGTAACATCTGGAATGACGTGCACTTCAAATAACATCCAGAACGTCATGCATTCCGAATAACATCTGGAATGACGTGCACTCCGAAAAACATCTGGAATGATGTGCACTCCGAAAAACATCCGGAATGACGTGCACTTCGAATTACATCTGGAATAACGTGCACTCCGAATAACATCTTGAATGACGTGCACTCTGAAAAACATCCGGAATGACGTGCACTTCGAATTACATCTGGAAAGACGTGCACTCCGAAAAACATCCGGAATTACGTGCACTCTGAATAACATCCGGAATGATGTGCACTTCAAATTACATCCAGAATGACGTGCACCCCAAAAAACATCCGGAATGACGTGCACTTCGAATTACATCTGGAATTACGTGCACTCCGAATAACATCCGGAATGATATGCACTTCAAATTACATCCGGAATGACGTGCACTCTGAAAAACATCCGGAATGACGTGCACCCTGAAAAACATCCGGAACTACATGCACTCCGAGTAACATCCGGAATGACGTGCACTCCGAAAAACATCCGGAACTACATGCACTCCTAAAAACATCCGGAATGACGTGCACCCCGAAAAACATCCGGAATGACGTGCACTCCGAGTAACATCCGGAATGACGTGCACTCCGAGTAACATCTGGAACGACGTGCACTCCGAAAAACATCCGGAACTACATGCACTCCTAAAAACATCCGGAATGACGTGCACCCCGAAAAACATCCGGAATGACGTGCACTCCGAGTAACATCCGGAATGACGTGCACTCCGAGTAACATCCGGAATGACGTGCACTCCGAAAAACATCCGGAATTACGTGCACTCCGAGTAACATCCGGAATGACGTGCACTTCGAATTACATCTGGAATTACGTGCACTCCGAATAACATCCGGAATGATATGCACTTCAAATTACATCCGGAATGACGTGCACTCTGAAAAACATCCGGAATGACGTGCACCCTGAAAAACATCCGGAACTACATGCACTCCGAGTAACATCCGGAATGACGTGCACTCCGAAAAACATCCGGAACTACATGCACTCCTAAAAACATCCGGAATGACGTGCACCCCGAAAAACATCCGGAATGACGTGCACTCCGAGTAACATCCGGAATGACGTGCACTCCGAGTAACATCTGGAACGACGTGCACTCCGAAAAACATCCGGAACTACATGCACTCCTAAAAACATCCGGAATGACGTGCACCCCGAAAAACATCCGGAATGACGTGCACTCCGAGTAACATCCGGAATGACGTGCACTCCGAAAAACATCCGGAATTACGTGCACTCCGAGTAACATCCGGAACGACGTGCACTCCGAATAACATCCGGAACGACGTGCACTCCGAATAACATCCGGAATGACGTGCACTCCGAATAACATCCGGAATGACGTGCACTCCGAATAACATCCGGAATGACGTGCACTTTGAATAACATCCGGAATGACGTGCACTCCGAATAACGTGCACTCCGAATAACATCCGGAATGACGTGCACTCCGAATAACATCCGGAATGACGTGCACTTCGAATAACATCCGGAATGACGTGCACTCCGAATAACATCCGGAATGACGTGCACTTCGAATAACGTTCACAATAAGACCAAGAAAGTAAATCTTGATTTCATGTCGACTTAAAGACGGCATTTAGTTTCCAAATGTAATTAAAGCACATAGATAGATAATGGCTTGGATAATTGGCTCATAATCTTTTGCTTAATTGAGCTGGATATACAGTAATTAATCATGAGCATATGGTTTAATATCACAGCCTAAAATATCCCTGCATTCGGAGCTCTCGACCTGCAGGGCATCGTGATTATATTTAGTGTCTCTAATAATATATTCTGAGTTAATTCCTAATAATCGCTGGTGAGAATGAACTGAATGTATACAGACTGGACAGATCCAGTATACGCAGGTTGACGTGTTGCACTATTTTTTCTCTCCCAGAAACAGTCTACCTGAGGAATCTGTATCTATGGTGACGTGACCTTTATTTTGTTCCTCTGTGATAATGAACGGCTCCTACACAAGGCTGCTAACAAGTTACAAGTTTAGAGACTTCGTTATCAACACCCTTCTTGACAAATGTTACACATTTTGTGTCACAACTCTGTGTTCTTACATTATCAGACAACGGTTGCATGTTGTACAATCCTCGTCTGAGCGATTAACTGGATGATTCACACACAAATACAAATTCTGTTATGATTTACTCGCCTTCATGTCTTTCCAAACCTATATCCTTTGATTTGTTTTTTTTTGTTTTTTTTGAGAAACACAAAAGGATCATTTTTGAAGAATCTTCAATTGCGTTTGTTTACATATAAAGACTTTAAAGAAGTACAAAAACACCATAAAAATAGTTAAAAATTAAGATTGAAAATATTTTAAATGTTTTAGAAAGAAGCCTCTTATGTTCGCCAAGGCAGCAAAATACAGTAAAAATAGTCAAATATTTTTACAATGTAAATCAGCTGTTTTCTATGTGAATATATAGTAAAGTGTAATTTATTCCTGTGATCAAAGCTGAATTTTCAGCATCATTACTCCAGTCTTCAGTGTCACATGATCCTTCAGAAATCATTCTAATATGATGATTTGCAAGAAAATCAGCATATTTGAAGAAACATTTCTAATTATTATCAATATTCATATTTTTGTGATACATTTTCAGGATTCTCTGATGAATAGAAAGTTCAAAAGAACAGCATTTATTTGAAATAGAATCTTTTGTAACTTTATAAATGTCTTTATTGTCACTTTTGATCAATTTAATGCATCCTTGATGAATAAAAGTATTAATTATTTTTATTTTTTTTTGTTTTCAACAATGCTAAAAATTCAGCTTTGCATCACAGGAATAAATTTCATTTGTTACAATATATTCACAAAGAAAACCTATTTCATATTGTAATAATATTTCACAATTTTTGATCAAATAAATACAGCCTTGGTGAGCAGAAGGGACATTATTATTAAAAACCTTATTATTATAAATTATTCTAAACTTTTGACCAGTAGTGTACATTTGTGGTGCATGGAAAAATATATCAGCTCCTGGTTTGTAATGACATGAGGGTGAATATACAGTATGATGACAGAACGAGAGTCTGATATGTGCTTTTATGATTCTTGTACCTTTTTCCTGGCTTGTTGCTCCTTCAAGGAGTGTGATTTGACATGTTTGCGCAGAGAGCTGGGGTCTGTGTAGCGTTTGCCGCAGCCCTGGATCTGACATGCGTAGGGTTTCTGCAGAAACACACACACACAACCTGTTTCTGCACATTTCTTTTCCTCTTGTTTGCAGGTGTGTTGCGTGGGAGTGTTAAAGTGCGGATATACTTGGGAAAACCATCTTGTTTAACGGCTTTATGAGGTTTTCAGGTTGCACTCACCGTGTCGACGTGCGTGCGCTGGTGTTTGGCACGATCGCTGGAGTTGCTGAAGGCTTTCTGACAGCCGGGCTGTTGACATACGTAGGGTTTCTCACCCGTGTGACTCCTCAGATGGATTTTCAGGTTCTCCAAGCGGGAGAACGCCTTCTGACAGCCCTCAAACTAGCCAGAGGAATATTAAGATACAACTGAATCAATTAAAAGGGTTAGAAGTGTCACATGAACAGTGACTCTTTGAACTACATGACACAGATTGACCAGAAGGGGTCAGTGTTTTGCTGCTCAAATGACCAGTCTATGTCGCTCTCTTGTTATTTCTCTAATTATATTATTTTGTGCCTTCTTTGTTACATAAAACCAACAACAATATTCTCTGTGCAATTATTATTATGCATTGTTAAATAAGCTAATTAAAATTTTAAAAAGTGTAGGAACAATAATCGGTGACATTTTCATCAGTTTCATCTCTGGAGCTCAGTATAAACTCAGCAGTCACATTTAATGAGGCTTCATAGTTTCACAGTTAGTCATAGTTTTCAAAAATGTGTCTAAAGGTTTTTCATAGTCCATTCTTGATGATGTTGCCATTTTTAGATTTAGCAATTTCTGTGTAAAACATCATCACAGGTGAGACGATATTAGGCTATGATCAGTTGTTGCTGTATATGGCCTTTATAATGCGCGCATACATATATTATGCATAACATAAAATTATTTCTGAGTAAATTTATTATAATAACAGAAACAGAATATATATATATATATATATATATATATATATATATATATATATATGTAATTTTAATTTTTTTTATCATTTTTAAATTATAATATATATATATATATATATATACACACACATATTTTATATAAAATACGAAAAGTATTTAAATATATTGTGCACAGTTTGTAACATCATAAAAGCTTGACTGTTCACCTTTATTAAATGACATCATGATGATTTTTTGCAGTGATTTCATCTTGCAAGAATGTGACATTCCTGATCTTTGCTCTTTCTGATGTCTGGACAGGAATGCCAGTGAATCACGGTCACGGATACCAGAAACCACTGGGCTGTGAACAAATGCCCTGACCTCATTTATTTCTTTCAGAAATATGGTTTAGAAAATAAATAATTACCTAGTAAAAATCATCTGAAAATGACTTCGGAAATAGCTGGAATTCTTTTGCTCAGAGGTCATCTTATATAACAGGAATCTGCTGAAGTTGGACATTAAAAGTGTTTCTGTCAGAATGTTTTGATTGCTTTATAATGAAGTGGTTATTTTAGATGATTTAGCAGTGGATATCAATACAATAGCAGTGCTGTATGTAGGCGTTATTTACAGACTTTAATCACGAAGCTCGAGTTGATCTTTATGAGGGTCTGTAATTGAATCTAAATACTAAAGGCTGAACTGAAGGTTTGTTTTGTGAGAACAGGAAGATCTGTACTTGTGATTCGTCACTAGCGGACAGGAATTCTGTTCGTTTTCTCTTTTGGGTGTGTGGAGGACTGGAGGTTTGTGCCTCATTACATGCTGTTTGTTTGAGCCGCGAGTGTCTGGGATCAGGATTAATCGGGATTGTTTCTAAAAGCAGCGGGAGAAAGCCACAGCCGTTGTGCAGTTTCTTCACGTACGCGGATTGTCATCTTTCCAAAATCTTTTCTTTTCCCAACTTATTAAAAAAAGATCACAAACAAACCTGAATGATAGTCTGTGCTAACAATGAATCTTAATTAGTGGCGTCAATCACTAGTGCGAAAACAAACTTCAGAGGATCCCGCAGGATTTGAAAGACGGATAGACAGGTAGCTAGATGGATAGACAGATGGATGATAGTTAGATGGATGGATGGATAGACAGCTAGATAGATGGACAGGCAGACAGATATGTGGATGGATGGATGGATAGCTAGATAGACAGACAGATAGACAGATACGTGGACGGATGGATGGATGGATGGACAGCTAGATAGACAGATATGTGGATGGATGGATAGACAGCTAGATAGATGGACAGGCAGACAGATAAATGGATGGATGGATGGATGGATAGGCAGAAAGATATGTGGATGGATGGATAGCTAGATAGACGGACGGACAGATAGACAGATATGTGGATAAATGGATGGATGGATGGATAGACAGACAGACAGGTAGACAGATATGTGGATGGATGGACAGCTAGATAGACAAATATGTGGATGGATGGATGGATGGATGGATAGGCAGAAAGATATGTGAATGGATGGATGGATAGCTAGATAGACAGACAGATAGACAAATATGTGGACGGATGGATGGATAGATGGATGGACAGCTAGATAGACAGATATGTGCATGGATGGATGGATGGATGGATGGACAGCTAGATAGACAGGTAGACAAATATGTGGATGGATGGACAGCTAGATAGACAAATATGTGGATGGATGGATGGATGGATGGATAGGCAGAAAGATATGTGAATGGATGGATGGATAGCTAGATAGACAGACAGATATGTGGACGGATGGATGGATGGATAGGCAGAAAGATATGTGAATGGATGGATGGATAGCTAGATAGACAGACAGATATGTGGACGGATGGATGGATGGATAGCTAGATAGACAGACAGATAGACAAATATGTGGACGGACGGATGGATGGATGGATGGACAGCTAGATAGACAGATATGTGCATGGATGGATGGATAGGCATAAAGATATGTGAATGGATGGATGGATGGATGGACAGCTAGATAGACAGGTAGACAGATATGTGGATGGATGGATGGATGGATGGATAGCTAGATAGACAGGTAGACAGATATGTGGATGGATGGATGGATAGCTAGATAGACAGGTAGACAGATATGTGGATGGATGGATGGATGGATGGACAGCTAGATAGACAGGTAGACAGATATGTGGATGGATAGATGGATGGATGGATGGATAGCTAGATAGACAGGTAGACAGATATGTGGATGGATGGATGGATGGACAGCTAGATAGACAGGTAGACAGATATGTGGATGGATGGATGGATGGATGGACAGCTAGATAGACAGGTAGACAGATATGTGGATGGATGGATGGATGGATAGCTAGATAGACAGGTAGACAGATATGTGGATGGATGGATGGATGGATGGACAGCTAGATAGACAGGTAGACAGATATGTGGATGGATGGATGGATGGATGGATGGATAGCTAGATAGACAGGTAGACAGATATGTGGATGGATGGATGGATAGCTAGATAGACAGGTAGACAGATATGTGGATGGATGGATGGATGGATGGACAGCTAGATAGACAGGTAGACAGATATGTGGATGGATGGATGGATGGATAGCTAGATAGACAGGTAGACAGATATGTGGATGGATGGATGGATGGATGGACAGCTAGATAGACAGGTAGACAGATATGTGGATGGATGGATGGATAGCTAGATAGACGGACAGATAGACAGATATGTGGACGGATGGATGGATGGATAGCTAGATAGACAGGTAGACAGATATGTGGATGGATGGATGGATAGCTAGATAGACAGGTAGACAGATATGTGGATGGATGGATGGATGGATGGACAGCTAGATAGACAGGTAGACAGATATGTGGATGGATGGATGGATGGATGGATGGATGGATAGCTAGATAGACAGGTAGACAGATATGTGGATGGATGGATGGATGGATGGACAGCTAGATAGACAGGTAGACAGATATGTGCATGGATGGATGGATAGCTAGATAGACGGACAGATAGACAGATATGTGGATGGATGGATGAACAGGCAGAAAGATATGCTGACAGACGGATAGAGAGATTTGAATTTGAATGGTTCCTCAATTTCTTTTGTTCAAAATTTATAACATTTAAATAATGAGTCAATACATCATCAATCCTTCTTCCAAAATGTGGCTTACCCTGATTTACTATGGTAAACCTATTATGAGTGTTTATATTTTAGACCGGTCCGTCCTCGTCTTATCTTCTCAGTTCCTTGTTCCTACAGGCAGAAGAAGACTGATCTGGGACCGTTTATCTTGAACCAGAATCCATTAAGCTTGCTGACAAGAGTCATTAAAGTCAGAAGTAATAACTACAGCCGCCTAATTACCAGTGAATCATTAAGAGGCTAAACTACACCTTAACTATCCCAGCTGTCCTCTGCCTCACAAACACCAGCCACAGAAAAGAGCAGATCAATAAGCATTCAGATCAGGCCAGCTGGGAAAACAGACGTCCAGCGGCGTCCAGGCGTGTCTGTGCACTCGAGGACCTTTCACATGGACTTTATTTAATAAAGCTTGGCCGTTCGGAGAGACAGTCCTGAATAGATGGCAACATGGCTCCAATGTGCCGCTCAAAGTCACAGGCCGTGGCAGTACGCCATGAGCCGTCGCACTGCAATGCCAACGACCGCGAGTGCCAGCAGTCGAGCGAGTGGTTCCTCCGTGTGCCAGGGCTTTGGCATCACCCAGACAACTACAACTTTTTCATTATCATTTAAGGTTAGGAAAAGACGGAGATTAATGTGTCTCCATGGTTCGGTACGATAAAGCAGAATGTAAGGCCTTTATGTTCTTATTTGGTTTTGAAGTGAAAGGTCGATCAAAATAATAAAGTTAACAAAAGAAATTGTAGGATGAAGGATCATTCAGATGATCAAACCGAATGAAACTTGTTGTACTTTAGATGCGACAGTCGTTTGAAGCTCTATTGTTTGAGATTGGATCTGTTAAACGGTAAAAAAAAGCTTGTGATCCCATTTTGCATGAACAAAGATGCACACAAAGAGCATTTTCTTAAGAGACAGATTAGAGCGGCGGAGTCGTTTCCCTCCTTACAGCTGTTCAAAACCGCCACGATTCTTGGCAGATCAGATTGTGACGGTGATTGTATTAAGCGACTGAGAAAACAACAGAGTTTCAGGTTTGGCATCTATACAACATGTGCTAATCAGATTAGAACAAACAGCCGGAGGCATCAAGATAATGTACACATACTCTTACAAAGAGGTGCTGCACTAACATGGTACAGGGGTAGTATCATAATATACTATTGTACTCAATTCCATATTCATTTGTCCAAAAAAAAAAAAAAAAGCTTTAGCATGGTAGCACATGCGAAAAAAAATATGGCAATACCGTGGTGTTTTTATTTTTTATTAGTGTACGCATTCATTTATTGCAAGAGTTTTATGTAGTGTGTTAATATGTGGCTGCTAGGTGTTTTCCTACTGATGTTTTAGTGACAGATAGACAGACAGCTTGATGGATGAATAAACAGATGGATAGATAGATAGATAGATAGATAGATAGCTTGATGGATGGATGGACAGATAGATAGATAGATAGACAGACAGACAGCTTGATGGCTGGATGGATGGATGGACGGATAGATAGATAGACAGATAAACAGATAGATAGATAGATAGATGATAGATAGATAGCTTGATGGATGGACAGACAGACAGACAGACAGATAGATAGATAGATAGATGGACGGACGGATGGACAGATAAATAGATAGATAGACAGACAGACAGCTTGATGGATGGATGGATGGACGGATAGATAGATAGATAAACAGATAGATAGATAGATATAGCTTGATGGATGGATGGATGGATGGATGGATGGACAGATGGATAGACAGACAGACAGCTTGATGGATGGATGGACAGATAGATAGATAGATAGCTTGATGGATGGACGGATGGACAGACAGACAGATAGATAGATAGACAGACAGACAGCTTGATGGCTGGATGGATGGATGGACGGATAGACAGATAAACAGATAGATAGATAGATGGATGGACGGATGGACAGATAGATAGATAGATAGATAGATAAATAGATAGATAGATAGATAGATATAGCTTGATGGATGGACGGATGGACAGATGGATAGATAGACAGACAGACAGACAGCTTGATGGATGGATGGATAGATAGATAGATAGATAGATAGCTTGATGGACGGACGGATGGACAGATAGACAGATAGATAGACAGACAGACAGCTTGATGGATGGATGGATAGATAGATAGATAGATAGATAGATAAACAGATAGATAGACAGATAGATAGATAGATAGATAGAGCTTGATGGATGGATGGATGGATGGATGGACAGACGGACAGATAGATAGACAGACAGATAGCTTGATGGATGGATGGATGGATGGATAGATAGATAGACAGCTTGATGGATAGATAGATAGACAAATAGATTGGTGGATGGACAGACGGACAGATAGATAGACAGACAGATAGCTTGATGGATGGATGGATGGATAGATAGATAGATAGACAGCTTGATGGAGGGATAGATAGACAAATAGATTGGTGGATGGACAGACGGACAGATAGATAGACAGACAGATAGCTTGATGAATGGATGGACAGTCAGACAGCTTGATGGATAGATAGATAGATAGATAGATAGATAGATAGATAGATAGTGCAGGCGGGTGGCTGAGCATGCTGGGACACGTCTGTGATTGTGCAGGACATCAGATCTGTGTCATTATGCTGCATCTGTTTACCCGATTCAACTGGTCCTCAAAGACGCTGATGAGTGTCTGAGTCTGTCTCAGTTCTCTGGAGCGCCACAGACAACAAAACACTGTGGTTTACACAGGAATGACTTCTACCATCTCTGCCTACTTTTGTCGTTTTCTTACGAACACAGCAAAACCATCCAACTGTTCCCGGCGCCATGGCAACAGCAAAGGTTTTTGGTAATGAATAAGTGTGCGGAGCTAAAGGTTGACCACAGGTATGTGTGCGCTATTAATGATTGACAAACTCGAATCAGTGAAGGGAAATAAATATTTCCCCTCTTACACATTTCTAAAGATATCAGAGAAAACAGAATAGTTTTCCTACTCTGAAGTGACTAGACAAGATCATGTTGTGCCGCTCCTCTACCACAGGTGATACGAGTATTACTTATACTCTGTGATGTATAGGAACAGCCTAGCCTTGTGGTGGCTCAACTGAAATGAGTAAAAACTTTGTTTGTTTTCATCCAAAGTTGCGAACTTGACGTTGGACAAAATAGGATTATTGCATATCCTATTGCAAAAACATTTGCAAATAAAGCAGCGCTTCCATCCCATGTGTTCAAGAGAACAAAATCATCATTTCCTGGGAATTTGATGCAAAATATCAGTAATAAAAATGGAAGCTGCTCTTTTTTCCTCCATCATAAATGAGTTGGTCTCAGAGCGTCAGACGAAACACAATAAACTCTGTCATGTGATCTTGCGTTCAGATGCTGGTGTTTGGGAACACAATCATGTGAGACACTTCTGGAGGGAATTAAACCAAATCATTCTGATGACAGACTTTGACTCAGACGTTTCAGAACCACCAGACCAACATTTGAGATGCTGCGATGTGATTGGTCCGTTGGTTAGTCCAGTTATCCAATCAAAGCCTCTGCTGAGGCAAAGCCACAAGTTTTTTGACGTTCATCAAAGGATTTATTTAGGAAAAAAAAAAGTGTTTCCATTGTAGTTTGTCTTGCGAATGTCTTCTTATTGGATGAAAAACATTATCCACCTCAATCGAGCACATACAGGTGCATCTCAATAAATTAGAATGTCGTGGAAAAGTTCATTTATTTCAGTAATTCAACTCAAATTGTGGAACTCGTGTATTAAATAAATTCAATGCACACAGACTGAAGTACTTTAAGTCTTTGGCTCTTTGAATTGTGATGATTTTGGCTCACATTTAACAAAAACCCACCAATTCACTATCTCAATAAATTAGAATACTTCATAAGATCAATAAAAAAAGGATATTTTAAACAGAGCTTCTGAAAAGTATGTTCATTTCTATGCACTTAATACTTGGTTGGGGCTCCTTTTGCATGAATTACTGCATCAATGCGGCGTGGCATGGAGGAGATCAGCCTGTGGCACTGCTCAGGTGTTATAAGAGCCCAGGTTTCTTTGATAGCGGCCTTCAGCTCATCTGCATTGTTGGGTCTGGTGTCTCTCATCTTCATCTTGACTATAAATTCTCTATGGGGTTCAGGTCAGGCGAGTTTGCTGGCCAATCAAGCACAGTAACACCATGGTCACTGAACCAGCTTTTGGTACCTCTGGCAGTGTGGACAGGTGCCAAATCCTGCTGGAAAATGAAATCAGCATCTCCATAAAGCTTGTCAGCAGAAGGAAGCATGAAGTGCTCTAAAATGTCCTGGTAGATGGCTGCGTTGACTGTGGACTTCAGAAAACACAGTGGACCAACACCAGCAGACCCAAATCATCACTGACTGTGGAAATTTCACACTGAACTTCAAGCAACATGGTTTCTGTGCCTCTCCACTCTTCCTCCAGACTCTGGGACCTTGATTTCCAAATGAAATGCAAAATTTACTTTAATCTGAAAAGAGGACTTTGGACCACTGAGCAACAGTCCAGTTCTTCTTCTCCTTAGCCCAGGTAAGACGCTTCTGACGTTGTCTTTGGTTCAGAAGTGGCTTGTTGTGACAGTTGTAGTCCATTTCCTGAAGACGTCTGTGTGTGGTGGCTCTTGATGCACTGACTCCAGCTTCAGTCCACTCCTTTTGAAGCTCTCCTAAGTTCTTAAATCGGCTTCGCCTGACAATCTTCTCAAGCCTGCAGTCGTTCCTTTCACTTGTACACCTTTTCCCACCACACTTTTTCCTTCCAGTCAACTTTCCATGAATATGCTTTGGCACAGCACTCTGTGAACAGCCAGCTCTTTCAGCAGTGACCCTCTGTGGCTTACCCTCATTGTAGAGGGTCTTGATGATCGTCTTCTGGACAACTGTCAAGTCAGCAGACTTCCCCATGACTGCTGTTGGGATTACTGACCTAAACCCAGTATTTATACCCTGAGAATGGTCATTTAATAGAGCTTGAAATTAAACATTCTAATAATTTGAGATACTGATTTTTTTATTATTTTGATGAGCAGCAAGCTGTAATCATCCAAATGAAAACAAAAAAGTATGGAAATATTTTACTTTATGTCTAATAAATCTAGAATATATTTAAGTTTTACTTTTTGAATTAAATTACAGAAGAAAAAAAAAAAAAAAACTTTTTCATGATATTCTAATTTATTGAGATGCACCTGTATATTTTTATGTGCATCTTGGCATTTCAATCCAGCGTTTTTTAATGTGATATCCCAAAATTTGCATAAAATTAGGTGGATGGAAACAGCTAAAAAAACATGGCAAGTGTCCCACTACACTATTGCCTTTTCTCCTTTCACATACTTTAGTAATTATCATAAATTAGGTATTGTTTGAAGCTTAAACACTCCAAATTAATCCTGTGAAAAATGTTTTGAAATTGAACATCGTGTTGCCATGGAAAAGGTACTTTAAAACCTTTTAGTCAGCTCAATTTTTTGTGACATCAACTTCAAAATTTGGAACACAACTTGGTTAGACAATTTTCTAGCAATTTTAGAGGCCAAATTACTTGGTAAAATATATATTTTGTATAAAATGAGTGTTTATTTTGATACAGAGACAGCTTGATGGATGGATGGATGGATGAACAGATGATAGATAGATAGATAGATAGATAGATAGATAGATAGATAGATTTCATTTTTTGAAGTTTTTTCACTCTAAAGCATTCATGAGGGCAGTTAACAGGTTAAGGCAGCAGTTAAAGTGAAAGTGAATGACTGACGCTGTCAATCCCAAACATTCTGCTAAACGTCTCTTTTTGTCTTCCACATGTCAACACAAGTCAGAACTGTCCCTTTACGTTTTCAATTTTACGATGTTGATTTTTTTTTTTTTTTTTACAGTGCGGCCAAATACAGCTCACATATATTTTTTTTTAGGAAATCTGGTTTATAAAAGCACTAAATGCACCGTGTCTCACGCCTCTGACTGCGTCCAACACACTGTCCGTTTGATTGAAGTGTATGGCAGGAGGCAGTCGTGTCTCTGCCAGAGCTTAAATGTGAGTCTTTTGTCTCTTTTTAGAAACTGCATAATTGCACAAACTCCCATGTCAATTATCAAGGATAATCACTAATTAGCTGATGGCTGGAGTTAAAAGAGAGGAGAAAAAACTCACAGATGAAGCGTAATGCAGCCTCTCCACAACAGCACACAACTATGCTGATTATATCATCAGGGATTTTTTTTTAATGCTGATTACAGTGAGTATTAGGAGTTTCTCAATAGATCTCACAACAAAACTATTTCAAACCTTCAGAAGAGTTTCTCCTACACAAGAAATGCTACTGATGCAGCATCAATAGATAGAAATAAACAAGTGACTCCCTAAAGCACTGCAGTTTTGCAAAAAATGAAACGCAAAAGCTCAATGGAGGCTGCGGCTTCACCATGGCAACCACTGGGGGGTGTCGTTACCCAATGATCAGATCCTCCCGCATGTTCATGCAGAGCTCTAAAACACAGGCATTTAATAAAGTGCACATCTCTTAATTACTCTAAAGTTCCTTAATGGTTCTTTAATGATATTAAAAGTTAAATTTAGAAACATACCGACCTAAAGAAGCCTTTTATTTGAACATGTTTGAATGTTGTTGTTGTTGTGTGTGTGTGTGTGTGTGTGTGTGCTTGTCCTTAAATTAAGTCATTCACTTATCCGAGTAAAAAAGTTGCTTGTCCGGAAAATTTTTTATTTTGTTTGTTTGTGGTGTAAATATAATTTATTCTGAACCAATATTCTCATCAGTGTTCTATCAGCTTTGACATATTTAAATCTGCATATTTGTGATATTTTTCCCTAATATTATTAAATGTATGCTTCATCTTTCATTTTAAATTTTTAAATTTGACCAATAAATTCAATTAGAATAATAAGACACTATAAGGATGTTACCAATCAAAATAAATCATGTACGCTGAAAAATTACAACTGCATTAAATAATGTTATGAGATTGTTTTAAATATTTTTTAAAAACACAAATAAGAAATGTTGGAAAGAATTATACTTTTAAACATGAAACTAAACCACCATTAGGTGGCAGCAGGTGACCGTCTTAATGAGTGAGTCGTTGAGTCATTCATTCAAACGATTTGTTCAAACGGATGATTCATTCAAGAATGAGGCTGTTGTTTATAGCCGTGTCTCATTTCAGAGGCTGCGTCCTCCGGAGGTTGCATTTGTCGGCCACATACGTCATCAAGGATGTCTTATTTAAGAAAAGTAACCATTACACCTCACAAGGAATAACAGTCAATTTTATTATGGTTACTTTTCTGAAATAAGACATCCTTGAAGACGCTCCGGAGGATGCAGCCTCCGAAATGAGCCGCAGTTTATGAATGAGTCATTGAATCTTTGACTCAACTGATTCAATAAGCTGAATCATTCATTAATGAAACGCTGCTGAGTGTTGTTGTGGTTCTGCTGCAATCTTTGGAACTATTTTCGCTGCTGAAACAGAACAAAAACAGTCAATGTTGCATCTAAAATTTAAGTGACTTAAAGAGGACCTGTAATGCCCCTTTCACAAGTTGTAATATAAGTCTCTGGTGTCTCCAGAATGTGTCTGTGAAGTTTCAGCTCAAAATACCCCACAGATCATTTATTATAGCTTGTCAAATTTGCCCCTATTTGTGTGTGAGCAAAAACACGCCGTTTTTGTGTGTGTCCCTTTAAATGCAAATGAGCTGCTGCTCCCGACCCCCTTTCCAGAAGAGGGCGGAGCTTTAACGGCTCGCGCTTCGGTCGCTCAACAACAACAAAGCTGGAGAATCTCACGCAGCCAAAATGAGGATTGTCAGTAACGGTGTCCAGCCTTACATTGTTCAAACCGGAGTCGACACTGATGGAGAGACTCAGGAAGAAGTTACAACTTTTAGGATGTTTCTGAATGGTTAGTGGATAAATTTTACGTAGTTGCTGTGGAGTTGATTCAACTCATCGACTAACATATGCCGTCATGTTAATCTTTGTTGCGTGTTCTCAGGGGCGGGGTTTATGTAAATTTTAGGGTTAGTGATGTCATCAACCTGGGAAGAAGCTCATTGTAGTCCCTACAAGCCGTTTATTGCTATTTCTATAAAAGAAAATGTCCTCCTTTGCATTGACCTTTGAGTGTCGTAACTTTGCAGACGTTGTTTATGCTCAAACAGCAACATTACACACTAACTAAAGTTGAAAAAGTGAAATCATAATCAACCACCGCTTTAATATTAACTACTTGTATGAAATCAGTGTCACATTTTCAATCGTGATGTATTCAGGAAGACTCACCGAACATTTGTTGGGTTTCTCCCCTGAGTGGACCCTCATATGGATGAGGAGTTTGTAGCGGGCGTTGAAAGGCTTGTGTTTGCGTGGACATCCAGCCCAGAAACAGGTGAAGTCCTCACCCTTGCGCTGGTCAACGTGGACCTTCTCGATGTGCTTGACCAGCTCCTCTCGGTGGCCGTAAACTGCACCGCAGTCCAGCCAGCGGCAGCAGTGTCCTCCACTCACGTCTTCCTCTTCATCTTCCTCCAGCATTGGGCAGAGAGTTGAAGGAAGGACCATTGGGTTCTGACTGTGAGAGCATCGTAGATGCTGATGGGCATTATAGGGCGGTGGAGGACCTCTGGGCGGGCTGGGCGTCCTGATTATGGCGGAAAACTGAAGCTGTATTGAAGGCGACAGGCTGTTAGATGTGTTTTTGTTCTGGATCTCCTGTTGGTGCTTCACCACTAGATTGGTGAATTGATCTTCTAGTGGCGTTGCCTCCAAATGCTGCATGCGGAAACTCTCGGTGTCAGTCTGGACGCACACGCTCTTGTTTGTGCTAACGTGTTTTCCAGGATTAGGATGAGGGATGCAGCTGCCTCTGATGCCCAGCAGGTGTCCGCAAACATCCGACTGCAGAGGTGAAGGAGTTGGAGAGTTTCGAGAACCGATTATATACGCCACCAGCGACGTGGGTGAGGTTCGGATGATGGAGTTGAGGTCGAGGCCGATGCCGTCTGAGAGAGGAGACAAGGACAGCGCTCTCTTTTTGGAGCGGGCCGAGAGTCGCGGACTGCTGCCGTCCTCCTTGAAGAGATAATGAGGAAGAGATGTGGGGTTGGACACGGATTCAGACATGGAGGTGCAGGGAACCAGATTCAGATCAGCTGCTTCTGATGCCTGCTGAAGCCCCAGAGGAGGCAGAACTCGGTATCCGTACGGCCAGTCCAACTTACTGCTGCGAATCGACTGTGTCTCGGCAATGCTGAGGGTGGTCGAGGCTAAAGATTCTCTGGACAGCAAACACCTGCAATAGAGCAGGAGAAAATTACAATTCTGTTGTCATTTACTCCCTAATGTCATTCCAATTAAATATTGCTATTTAGGTTTTTGTTTTATTTTATTTAAATGTTCAGATTTCTTTTTGTTATATGAAGAAAGTTAAACTTCAACACTTAAGTGTCTGTAACTTAATTCAATACCGCATTAAAAGCTTTAGCAGTTATCGCAGTATGACAGTTTGATACCGTCACATGCCTATTCTGAAGCGCTGTGATAGCTTCGACTGAAATTTAGGTTGTTATTCATGGAAAAATCCTCCACTGAAGCTCTCAAAGGTTTGATGTTGATGACAGTCAAAGGCATTTTGCATCAATGTTGTCGATTTCATGGAACAACATGAATGTGAGTAAATGATGACAAGCCAAGTTTGAATATGCAGAAGCATAAATGAGATTTCAGAGCTTTGGTGGAGGTGAAAATAATGACTTGTATATTGATTTATTTGGAATATAGTGCAAAAATCATATGGACCACTTAAATGGTACTTTTATTGTCATTTTTAACCCTTCTTTTGCATATTATGGAATAAAGAAACTCAAGTTTGATGAACAGATGAAGTATTCTCTTTAAGGATATTTACCTGGCATCAGTGAAGGGAACAGCGAGTGAATGAGGTGGAGCGTTTTGGGCTGAAGTTTGTGGGATGGATGGAGAAACCGGACCCAGACTGTGGACCAGCATGGCGTTGCTCGTCACCTGCAGGTTCGAACTGCCGTACGGCCCAAAAACGTTTCTGTTCATCCCCACTGACAAGTAACCTGAGAAAGAGTCACGTTTCATCAGACATTTATGACCCGTGACTGAATGAAGATAATTCACACTTGCATTATATAAAAACTTCTGTAAGAGTTGCACAAAACTTTGAGCAAAAAGTCTTGAACTCCTGCAGCATGGTCACGTAATACTAATGTTCAGACCGTCTGAATAAAATCTTGCCATTAAAGAGCAGGAAAAACTGGCACTAAAAGACTCCAGCAGAGAACTAATAATCAAGCTCTGCTTTTTCAGTAGATCAGAGGCTGTTCTGCCCTAGAGATATACTTATTTTTCTTCCTTGTACAGCATAAAGGACAATAATTGGTCTGTTCGGACGCGTATCCTGATTACTCCACAGCTAACAAAAACATGTTCTCTTTAAGTTATTAAAATATTATTATTTCTGAATGTTCTCAGAACATTTAAAATGTCCAGTTTTTAAATGTTTTAAAACACTTTTTCTTGGTTTTGCAAAATTCTATTCTTCAAACATTATGGGAACATTACTTTTTAATGTTCTCTGAACATTATGGAACATGTATTAACATTTAAAAAACGTTATACGAACATCCAACTTCAACGTTTCAGGTAAAAATGCTCTATGAATGATGTATAAAAATGTTTTTGTGCTAATGTTTTGAAAACATTATTAGAGACCAGATAACATTGAACGAACATTCTATTAACGTTACTGGAAGAACGTCTGTTCATAAACTTGCCAGAATGTTAGCTAAAATTCTGAGAATATTTCCTTGTTACTGTTTATTCCACCTTTGAGGTCTTTAACTGGAACTGTTATAGTTTTCCTGGTGTAGATTAGAGGTAACTTCACCAGAACATCTTATGTTTGCTAATTACATATAAAGACTGCAGATATTTCGAGACTGTTGCACAGCAGTTCTGTACTGTTCAGGGCTCAGTAATAATGATGGCCTCTGCTGTCTTTTCATGCTTTACAAATTTATACTATTAAATATTAAGTTGAATATTGCAAATTGTGCGTATTTAAAATCGGCACTCGGCATGAAATGGAAGTGAAATCTGAGTGAAACGGCATCTCAAACAAGAACAAATGTAGGGCGGGGCTTGATTTTGTCTGTTGAGAATTGACAGGATGGTTGTGGTTTCCTATTGGTGGATCTCATGTGAGTGACAGGTTGTGCACAGATAAAACATTTATAATAATTACTGTTACAAAATAAGAAATGTCAATTTTGATTTCATGGTGACTTTAAATGTTGCCAAAGTAATTATATAGCAGGTTTTGTTAAATAATGACAACATCAATACTGGGTTACAAATCACAAATCAATCCATAATTTCTAGCTATCAATGAAAATTAAAAACCTAGTATTATTTTTGTAAAGCAAACTCAACATTTAATTTTAACCATAAATATTTTTTCTGCATTTTTGGGTGAACTACTAGAGCTTTTGTCCTCAAGCATGATATTTTCGTTCTCTATCAAACAGAAACACATGAATAGTCATGGAATTCCTATAACAAACCTGTAAAGCCAGGGAAGCGTTTCTGCTCTGTTAAGTACTAACGAGTTTCTCTCTCTGCTTTGGTTCCATGGCTCATTTAGGTACAAGCTTTCGGCCTGGTTAATCATCAAAAATATGAGAGCGAGGGTTTGGGGAGAAGACGTGGTCGGAGCTGCTGGACGGAATTGAACTAAAATATATTGAATAAAAAACAGTATGTAAATCAGTGTTTTTTGGGGAGAATGAGACAAGATGGTTCACTTTGTGATCTTTCAGTAAAACAAGGCATGAACTAAATTGAATCAAAATTGTACTAAAATGACACTATTGTCTTCTGTTGAACTGCTTCACAGCTGAAACTGAATTAGTTTCAGCATTGATGAACTTTACACAGTTATTGAACTGAACTGAATCAACATTGAACTGAATTGATCTAAATAATGGCATAAATGAGAAATAAATGTGACGTCAAGTCAACATGAAAATGTGTTCCAACTCACTTTTCTTCATGATTTTACCAATGATTAATTGATTTAATGGTGAAAACGTCTCTATATCGGGCCTTGATGACGTCGGCTGGAGGATAGTAGTTTCAGAGCACACCAGAAGTGTGAATTAAGAAAGCAAATGGGTTTGTTTTGATTTCATGTTGACTTTATTAAACTGTATTATATGCGTAGGACTGATTAAGTGATTAAGTCCACTTGTGATGAAAATGCCAGTCTTTGCTTTGTTCTATCTACAGTGTGAGAGGAAATGAAGGCTGGAAGTGCTATTTAAATGTGAGTGGGGATGTTCGATTGTCCCTTATCTAATTCAGAGCATCATGTCTGGTGTTGTGGCTCACTGGGCTGAGCAGCAGTATGGAGCTCAGGAATGGAGATACGGCCTATTTCCTCCACACTGTTGACGGGTCCCTTTTAAATTATGAACATCGGCTGCACTTTCATGTGCAAAGCTTATTTCTGCCACAGAATAAAAAATAAAAAGTAAATTGTGGTAACAAAAATTTTGTGACTTTTTTCCTCACAATTCTGACTTTTTTCTCACAATTCAGAGAAAAACATTTTGAATTCTGAGATAAACATGCAAGTACAAGGGAAAAAAAGTCACAGTTACCTTTATTATTTTTTTTGAAACAAAAAAACAAAACAGATGTACACTCTCAATTAAGAGTTTACAACTTGCAACTGTGAGATATAAACTTGCAAATACAACCCTCTACAATGTGAGTAAATCATGACCAAATTTCATGAGAGGCAACAAAAAAAGTCTTTCATTAGCCAACGGCTAGTGAATTGTATGATTACAGTCACCTGTAATTGAGTTAGAGGTATCAGTATCAGTATATTGGATCAGTGCATTAGCTCTTAAAGTGACAACAGCCTAATATCCCTGCTGCTGTCTGTGTTTAATGTTAATCAAACATTAAAATCAAGCTCTTGACTGAACAACTTCTGTAATTTTAATATTATATATTTATATATATTATATATTTATATATTTTATATTTACATTACTCTAACTACTGTTAGATCTACCTGAAAAGCACTGTTTATTTAATTTGCGTCTTTGTTCTATTGTTTATTTGTGCTTTTGCTTGTAGTTTCAATATTCGTTCTTATTTTATTACAAACTGTTTTCTTGACTTTAATAGTCTTTGAAATTTATATTTTATATTATATTCATGTAGGTATTTTTTATTTTTTATTTGCATTGTTCTTGCATTCCATGTGAAAAGTCTGGCGAGTAAAATAAAAAATTTACTAGCCAATGGAGGTGCGTAGAGGTTTGAAATATGAGGAAAAAAAATCTGAACTGTGAGGTAAAAAAGTCACAATTACCTTTTTTATTCTGTTGCGGAAACCATCGAGAGGCGTAAACTCAAAATTCAAAGAAAAAAAGATGTAAACTCTCAATTGAAAGTGAGATGAAAAAACTGCAATTACCTTTATTTTTTTATTCTGTGGTGGAAACAAAAAAAAAACGAGAGGTGTAAGCTTTCAATTAACAGTTTGTATCTTGCAATTAAGATAAATAAACTCGCAATTATGAGAAAAAAGTCTGAACTGTGAGATAAAAAGTAAACAAGTTTCTATACTTTCAAGCCATTGAACACGGCAGGACATTTAAACCTGAGATGTTTATTCTTGTTTTATTACCTTTCGTACCATTGTCCGTGCAGCTGGGTCGAACAGATTGTTTGGAAGAGGATGCTGGGAGTGAAAGCGACGGAGCTTGATGTCGTGATGACTGCGGAAAGCCCAACTTCCCATTAGTCAGCACCTGCCGGCGGAGACTCAGCGCGGGAAGAAGGGCCGAGTTTCCAGATGTGGTGTCGGGATGGAGTGATGGGGAAGAGGAGTGACCCGTGTGGATCCTCAGCTGAGGTACCTGAGCCATACTGGAGGGAGAAACCATCAGATTACAGCCTTTCCCGTTCATGTCTGTCACTGCTCCGATGGGTCGACGCAAAACATCATCTTCAGCCTTCAGGTCACCTGATGAACATGAAGTCAGATTTCAAACGTTTGGCCAGGTTACCTGAAAATGTGGCCTAAATCTAAACAGACAACTTTTATCCTAGTCAAAACATTGTTTACATTAGGTTACATAAGTAATTTTTAAAGGTCAGATCAGAAATGTTGGTATAGAAACAAAAAATGGCTGGAAATGTCACAATCAATTACAAAGCAACGACAAGTACACAAGTAGAAAAACTGAGATAGTATTTCCCCTACTTCAGTAATCTGTTTTATTTACGAAGGAATAGTTCATTACAATAACTTTACCTCAGAAGGTCAAAACGTATCTAAATGTACCATGGTATTACCATCATTGTACTTGTACGTGAACTACAGCAAAGTTAACTTACAAGTGACTTTTGGATAAGTAGTAGTTGATGTTTTAACGCTCGGGATTAACTAAACAACATCAAAAAATAATTGTGAAAAATCAGATGAATATTTTTAATGTTAACAGTGAGACTACAGGCCAATAGTATTGAAGATTTTTCGTCATATAAGCTGTTCGGTTTGCAATAAATGTTATTACATTTATTACGATTAATTGTCTTACATCATTAGAAATAGACTAATAAAATTAATAATGTACAATAAACGCATTTTGATGACAAACCGAAACCGCGTTTTCACGAATCATGTTTGTCCCTGAAGGCATCAAAACTTCAACCGTCACTCTTCGCGCGCAAAATAATTTGAAATGTATGATCTCATTTAATTAAATTTAATTAAAATGAGATCGACAGACTTTACAGTTCTTGATGAAACACGTCAGTCTAACGTCACTCGGTGTCGGTAAACTCACCTGTTAAAGTCTCCTCATGACAGATTTATGAAATAAACCAGTTCAGTCGATCTTCTGCCGCGGTGACGTCATCGGGGCTCGATCTCGGTGAGTTTCAGAGTTTTTAAAGTGTTTAAAGCGCGTTTGTTTTCATGTTGAGTGAGTGAATGTGATCGTGAGCTGCTGCCGCCGCTGTTTGTGTGTGGGTTGGTGATGGTTGTCATGGGCGGGTTAGATCAGCCTCATTTTGCCCTTTTGCCCCACAAAACTTCCCTAATGTGAATGTTTGGCAGCATTACATCATGGCACGCTTTTTAAAGACCATATTTGGATTCGTTTGAGATCCACACGCGTTATTTATTAGCAATAATTAAACAGGTGTATACTGTAACTTGTTTAATAACTTTTGGGAAGAGTTTGCTTCATGTAGTTTAACATTCATGCAATGCATAACATAGTTAAAATAGACTGATTTTAATGATATTTGTTCTCCTTTATCAGTTTTGAATAGTTTTGTAATGCATAGTTCACAGGTGACCTTGTGGCTTGAATTGCTCATGACAGTCATTGAAATGCTTCTGCAATTTATTGTAGCGTAATAAAAAAAGCATCAAAATGAATTGCAAACACTTTACAATAAGGTCTCATTTGTTAATGCATTAGCTAAAAATTACCAATGTCACACTCTAAAAAACACTGGGTTAAAAACAACCCAACTGGGCTGGGTAAATATAGGACAGAACACATGTTGGGTTAATTTTACCCAGCAAATTGGGTTGTTTATTTAACCCAGCATAATGGGTTGTTTCATTTTTACTATAATACTAGCCTCCTTTTACTTCATACATGAATTAATATTTACGGATTAACTTAAATCCTCTAAACTTTTTTTTAAATACTCCACAAAACCACTGGTTTGCATAATAATTCCTTTATTTTCGATCATATTTTATAGTATAGCATCATTTTTAATACATATTGCCTACATCGAAGCTCGTTTAACAAATGTTAGAAGTAAAAATTAAACATTTAGAAGTTATTCAAGTGTAATCGATCAGTCTCTGTTGTCCTGTTTCACCCGTAACGGCGCTGGATCTCATGCGGAGATGACTCGTGTTCGGCGGGGGAACTGATAACTTCAGCCGAAAAAATGCTGTGACTGACTCCATGACCTGTCCATAAATAATCAGTGTACAAATCTGAGAACATATTTTAACATCCCAAGTATTTATATTCTGTATCTTTTTGAATAAAATCATAAAGGGCATCAGGCGTTTCCATCACGCGAAAAGAAAGACGCAACACTCGTTTAGGTGACTCACATCACGCCACCGTATGTTGCTTTGCATAAAATTAAACGATATACAGAACAATAACAAATAAAATGTACACAAACCTGTATTTTACTGAAGACATGCACCAATTTGATGGAGCTGCACTGCTCTCTCCTGAAGAGGGCGTATAAAACCTGCAATAAATAACTCAACACCTGTGTTATTACATCTGACCCAGGATCTGAGTAACACAAAAACTACCCAAACGCTGGGTTGTTACGTCCGACCCAGGATCTGGGTAACACAAAAACTACCCAAACACTGGGTTGTTACATCTGACCCAGGAGCTAGGTAACACAAAAACTACCCAAACGCTGGGTTGTTACGTCTGACCCAGGAGCTGGGTAACACAAAAACTACCCAAACACTGGGTTGTTACATCTGACCCAGGAGCTGGGTAACACAAAAACTACCCAAACGCTGGGTTGTTACGTCCGACCCAGGATTTGGTAACACAAAAACTACCCAAACACTGGGTTGTTACATCTGACCCAGGAGCTAGGTAACACAAAAACTACCCAAACGCTGGGTTGTTACGTCTGACCCAGGAGCTGGGTAACACAAAAACTACCCAAACGCTGGGTTGTTATGTCCGACCCAGGATCTGGGTAACACAAAAACTACCCAAACACTGGGTTGTTACATCTGACCCAGGAGCTAGGTAACACAAAAACTACCCAAACGCTGGGTTGTTACGTCTGACCCAGGAGCTGGGTAACACAAAAACTACCCAAACACTGGGTTGTTACATCTGACCCAGGAGCTGGGTAACACAAAAACTACCCAAACGCTGGGTTGTTACGTCCGACCCAGGATTTGGTAACACAAAAACTACCCAAACACTGGGTTGTTACATCTGACCCAGGAGCTAGGTAACACAAAAACTACCCAAACGCTGGGTTGTTACGTCTGACCCAGGAGCTGGGTAACACAAAAACTACCCAAACGCTGGGTTGTTACATCTGACCCAGGAGCTGGGTAACACAAAATCTACCCAAACGCTGGGTTGTTACGTCCGACCCAGGATTTGGTAACACAAAAACTACCCAAACACTGGGTTGTTACGTCCGACCCAGGATCTGGGTAACACAAAAACTACCCAAACACTGGGTTGTTATGTCCGACCCAGGATCTGGGTAACACAAAAACTACCCAAACACTGGGTTGTTACATCTGACCCAGGAGCTGGGTAACACAAAAACTACCCAAACGCTGGGTTGTTACATCTGTCCCAGGAGCTGGGTAACACAAAAACTACCCAAACGCTGGGTTGTTACATCTGACCCAGGAGCTGGGTAACACAAAAACTACCCAAACACTGGGTTGTTACATCTGACCCAGGAGCTGGGTAACACAAAAACTACCCAAACACTGGGTTGTTACGTCTGACCCAGGAGCTGGGTAACACAAAAACTACCCAAACACTGGGTTGTTACGTCTGACCCAGGATCTGGGTAACACAAAAACTACCCAAACACTGGGTTGTTACGTCTGACTCAGGATCTGGGTAACACAAAAACTACCCAAACACTGGGTTGTTACGTCTGACCCAGGAGCTGGGTAACATAAAATCTACCCAAACACTGGGTTGTTACATCCGACCCAGGATCTGGGTAACACAAAAACTACCCAAACACTGGGTTGTTACGTCTGACCCAGGATCTGGGTAACACAAAAACTACCCAAACACTGGGTTGTTACATCTGACCCAGGAGCTGGGTAACACAAAAACTACCCAAACGCTGGGTTGTTACATCTGACCCAGGAGCTGGGTAACACAAAAACTACCCAAACGCTGGGTTGTTACATCTGACCCAGGAGCTGGGTAACACAAAAACTACCCAAACGCTGGGTTGTTACATCTGACCCAGGAGCTGGGTAACACAAAAACTACCCAAACACTGGGTTGTTACGTCTGACCCAGGAGCTGGGTAAAACAAAAACTACCCAAACGCTGGGTTGTTACATCTGACCCAGGAGCTGGGTAACACAAAAACTACCCAAACACTGGGTTGTTACGTCTGACCCAGGAGCTGGGTAACATAAAATCTACCCAAACACTGGGTTGTTACATCCGACCCAGGATCTGGGTAACACAAAAACTACCCAAACACTGGGTTGTTACGTCTGACCCAGGATCTGGTAACACAAAAACTACCCAAACACTGGGTTGTTACGTCTGACCCAGGAGCTGGGTAACATAAAATCTACCCAAACACTGGGTTGTTACGTCTGACCCAGGATCTGGTAACACAAAAACTACCCAAACACTGGGTTGTTACGTCTGACCCAGGAGCTGGGTAACATAAAAACTACCCAAACACTGGGTTGTTACGTCTGACCCAGGAGCTGGGTAACATAAAATCTACCCAAACACTGGGTTGTTACGTCTGACCCAGGATCTGGTAACACAAAAACTACCCAAACACTGGGTTGTTACGTCTGACCCAGGAGCTGGGTAACATAAAAACTACCCAAACACTGGGTTGTTACGTCTGACCCAGGAGCTGGGTAACATAAAATCTACCCAAACGCTGGGTTGTTATGTCCGACCCAGGATCTGGGTAACACAAAAACTACTCAAATGCTGGAAAAATAACCCAAAAAATGACCCAAAATGCTCAACCTAGGTCTTGGGTAGAAAAAATAAGAGTGCATGTGAAATCATTGCATTATTTAGCCATTATAATACTAAAATGTTGCAAAGTTTAGCACTGTTTTTCACAGAACTGAAACAAAATGAACTACTGCTTCTACAATTTTTTGTAATAAAAAAAGCATCAAAATGAATTGGAAACACTTTACAATAATGTCTCATTTGTTAATGAATTAGCTAACATAAACTAAGACATGCATTTATCTTTGTTAATGTTACCTAGTAAAAATATTTATTAATTGTTTGTTCATGTTCACAGTGCATTAACTAATGCATCAAAAGTTGTATGTTAACATTAGTAAATGCTGTGATTAACATTAACTAAGATCAATAAATGCTGTAGAAGTATTGTTCATTGTTAGTTCATGCACTTAACAAATGAAATGTAATTGTGAAGTGTTATCGAGTCACTCAGAGTCTTGAAGTTTTTCAGTGACCAATTCTTAAACTTTTCTATTTGTTCCCTAAGTCGGACTGATCTGGATTTGCACCGATGCGTGTTTTCAGACTCCAGACTTCATTGTGCTGCACTTTCACTGGCACTTTGAGTGTTTGCACTGTGAGTTCTGCTGCTTGTTCTCATGGCAACATGCTTGTTTATTCTACAGGAGACTTGAGCGAACGCGAGAACAACATGCGACGTCTAATAAAAGCCCTGTATTATTACATGAGATGCTGATGGTCTGGATGCATTGAGGCCGGTCTCTGTGTGTTCAGGGTGACCAAATGTGAATTAAATGCTGGCCTCTAGTGGAAATCATGGGGCAGAAATGACACGCAATTACTGTGAAGCTGTAAGATGTGAAAAATGTGTTTACCGAGTTAGTGACTCATAACCGGCGCTGAGGCTCTGTGGATTCATTGTGTTCTAATTAGGGGGTTTGTGTTTTGCTTTATAATAATCTGTTCACACTAATGCAGCGCTGAGACTGGATTGTCAAACAGTGCAACGAGACTTTTGAAAGGATTTTATTATAACTACTGTTGTGGTTGACCAATATGGGCCGATACCAGTGTTGCTATTGTGAAAGTTAATTGAAATAAAGCTGAAATAAAATAAAATATAAATATTAGTTGAACTAACTTAAATGCAATGGCAACTAACTCTTATAATATAAGTTCATGTTGAAGTACTAAAACTGAAATAAAAATAGAAATATAAAAAAACGGCAAATATCTACAAATGACAAAAGCATAAAACAAAATTGCTAAAACTTTAACTAAAATTAAAATGAACACAGAAAAGATCAAAATAAAAGCTATATTAATATATACTAAAATAACACTGGCCTTAATTTAATGCTTAAATTAAATGAGCACTTATTTACTAATAATACTTTACTAAATTCACAATAAATAAATAAATAAATAAATAACTAAAATAAATTTAAATAAAATAAAATACAAAATAGAAAGGCTTTCACTATTTTTGGTAGGTGCAAATATAAAATGGTCTAGACAATATATCAAAATTATTCTCAAAATTATCAATGACATGTGAAAGCATTGCACTATTAAGCCATTTTAATGTTAATATATAATTGCATTTTTAATTGCATTATTTAGCCATTATAATACTAAAATGTTGCAATGTTTAGCACTGTTTTACTAAACATTTGCACAATATAAATATTAGTTGAAAAACTTAAATGCAATGGCAGCTAACTAAAATAACATAAGTTCATGTTGAAGTACTAAAACTGAAATAAAAATAGAAATATAAAAAAATGGAAAATGGCACCAAATGGCAAAATTACAAAACAAAATTACTAAAACTTTAACTAAAATTTAAATGAAAACAGAAAAAATCAAAATAAAAGCTATATTAATATATACTAAAATAATACTGACCTTAATTTAATGCTTAAATTAAATGAGCACTTATCTGCTAATAATACCTCAAATTCACAAATAATAATAATAATAAAAATAAATAAAACAAATAAAATACAAAATAGAAAGGCTTTCACTACTTTTGGTGGGTGCAAATATAAAATGGCCTAAACAAAACATCAGCACCAAAAAATTATTCTCAAAATTATCAATGCGAAAGCATTGCATTATCAAGCCATTATATAATTGCACTTTTAATTGCATTATTTAGCCATTATAATGTAGAATGTTTAGTACTGTTCTACAGTTGCACAAGGTTTTTCACAGAACTGAAACAAAGAGAACTACTGTTAAAAATAAGGGATTTCACAGCGATGCTATAGAAGAACAATGTTTGGTTCCCCAGAGAAACTTTTAGTAATCAGTTTTTAAGAGCCATTTTTTATCTTAGTGTGAATAACATTTAAAAAAACTAAGAATCTAAAGATTCCATGGATGTTAAAAGTTCTTTGTGGAACCACTGATGGCAATAAAGAAGCTTCATTTTTAACTGATCCTAATCAAATATCTTCCTTTTATTAACATTTGAAAGCATGTGATTTGGTGGTTGTTTCTCCAGCAGAGGGCAGTAGAAGAACAGACACAGACTCGTGCTGAAAGAGGGCAAGAAACAGCAGGGTGTTATTATTGTTCACAATCCATTTCCATACTTAAAAAAACCATCAAATCACCATGTCAATCTATGTGTGTTTCATGACAAAGATGTTTTGTAATAGCAGCTCTACTCATGCACACATGACAGCTGCTATTGAAGTGTAGTCTTTCAGCGTATGACCCGTTATGATTAATGTCAAACTCGAAGGGAGTCATCAGAGAGCAGGAATTATTGCTGTCATCATTTACATTAAGGCATTCAGTAGGCATGTATTCAAACACATTATACAGGAGCAGCAATGGGTGTTTATGAAGAGCCCTTTTTCAATAAGTCAGAGACATAGAGATGAAGGTGCTTTCATTGACCTCTCAGATCCTTGTGCTGCATCTAAAGGTTTCTGCATGAATATAATGCTCGAGAGACAGCGAGAGGAAACTCTCCTGTGATTAATCGAGAGCGCGGCCCTCGTTTTAACGGCTCCAGGAACTAATTTCTGCTGGATAATGTCACACACCGTGTGAATGTCACGGACCGCGACAGAGAAAGAGACTAAAGGCCCGTTCACACAAGAATTTCAACATTGCATCATTTTATGGATTAAGTTTTCGTTATCAATAATAACCCTGAAATAGGGTTTCACTGACAAAAACTAGATGATAACTAAATAAAAAACAGTTTTGAATGCCAAAAACTTTGACAAAAATCTACTTTTCTGTCTTTTTTGCCAACCAATAAAAACAAAATGAAAATGGAAGAGATCCAGCCAGAACTGAACAGGGTTGCCAGGTTTTCACAACAAACCCCGCCTAATTGGTAATCAAAACTAGCCTAATTGTGTCTCCCGGTAAAAATCGCGTCCCCTGGGGTAAAATTCGTGTTTTTTTTTTTTGTTTTTTTGCCGTGGTTCCCCTGATAAAATTAGCAATCCAAGGGCTAAATATCATGTTATTGGGGTCGCTTCAACCCGCGGACATGAAAAACAACCCGCGGCAACATCCCAATAAGCGACTGCTTATTAACTAGCATTGATCATTTACTTTACGATGTTTATATGGTAATATGTTTTAGATAGTGATGGCCGATTTCGAAACACTGCTTCATGAAGCTCCGAAGCTTTATGAATCTTTTGTTTCGAATCAGTGATTCGGAGCGTGTATCAAACTGCCAAAGTCACGTGATTTCAGTAAACGAGGCTTCATTACGTCATCACTGTTTCGAAACGTTTCGAAACAGTTCGAAATTTCAATGGTTCACCAGTAGAGGGCGATGATAAAGTGAACCTATGAATCATGCAGATTCACTGAGAACTATTGAACAAGTGTCTATGGGCTTTACTCTATGATTTTACCAGATCTCTGATCAGTTTTATACATTTGTAGATGTTTAAATGTTTAAAAAAAGACATTAGAATACTTAAAATGAATAATAGTAGTTATTAATTTCTTTTTTGCCTGTTTAGCTTGAGCCATGGAACAAAGAAAACAAGCCATGAAAATTGATAAAAGAACACATATTATACAGACACTCTATATTTAATCTTATTAGATAATTAGTTAATTGCATTTGATAGATTTTACTTTCAGTAAAACTTTTGCAATAGATTTGTAAAAGGTGTTTTTATGCATGTTTGGCCTGAGGTTTGTTGCATTTAAACTGTTCTGACCACTAGGGGTCAACGTGAAGACGGGTGTCAGATTGTTTCGAAGCCTCGACACATTACGGCACATTTGCTTCAACTGCTTTAGTGTTTCGACGGTTGTAAGAACGCATATTTTATCTCCCTCATCTGAACTTGACTGAGCAGCCTGCAACTGCAATAGTAAAGCGCAGACATTTCAAAATAAGAGTCATGGTGTATTTCTGGCTTGTTTATAATTTTTAGTGAAGCATTACATATGAGTTTTTTTCTTGGTCATTTTTGCTATTTTGGTTGCACAATACACTGTATTTAATTTAATTTCCATTTAATTCATAGTAAACTACTGTAGCTTCTGTCTGGGATTCCCCGTCACAGAAAGGAAAGACTAAGAACATTATTTGACATATTGTTCAATATACAGATTTTACTAGTATCAGGGTTATTATAGTTAACTAAAACCATAAACAACTTTATTACTTGAAATAAAATAAATGTGAACTAAAATTAAAAAAAGCAAATATATATAAAAAAAACTTAAATTTATTTTATTTTGTCTAGTTCCTAAGCTTTATCTTAACATGTACTAATTAAAACAGAAATAAAAAATAAATATAGCTGCGAGCAGCAGTTATCGGGGTTCAAGCACTTTAAGGCTTATAAGCACATAAAAGGTATTATATTTTATTTAGCAAGCATGTAAGCACTTAGATGATAGATGGAAAAGACCATTTACAACCAATACAGGCAATTTAGTAAGGAAAAAATATGGTTTTTAAAGTTATAGTGCCACCTATTGCCCAATCTCCACCAGTTTTTTTGGGTGTCCTCAGAGTGTGTCCATACATATGTGTGTCAAATTTGGTGAAAATATCTATAAAAATAAAAAATATATTTCGTTTTGAAGTTATAGACACTTATAGAGCATAAAAAAATACCCATGAGTGACTTTGATTGGATTTTTTTGCCACTTCCTATCAAAATTTTGACATTTCGGCATTTAGTTAACAAACTATGGCTCCGTGGTTACTACAGTGGTTTCGTCTCAACTGGAATAACGGTATAGAAGATATAAGCAAAAGTTTAAGCGCTAAATCACAATGTTGCACAAACCATAAGCCGAAACCTAGCATGTTTGGTATTGTTGGACTCGGCAAGGTTTCAGGAGTCTAAGGACATGACTCCCGTAAAAATAAGTCGACCACACCCAAAGTTATAAGCATTTGAAAATTTAATTTTACCACTAGGTGGCGCTGTCTCGAAACTTCTCAGGCTCCTTCAGGGCATTGTACTGATGACCCATAATGAGTATCATTCCGATCGGCCTCCGTTAACCTTGTCTAACAGGTTCTCAAATTTCATTGGCCGATGGCGGCCATGTTTTTCGAGATACGCCAGTGTCCTCATAGACAGTCATGGCAACTTGGACAAAGACACTGCATGCTGAGTTTTAAGTCGATCGGACTAACGGTTGTATAGTTATAGCTGTTTTCATGTTTTTCATGTTATAGCGCCACCAAGTGTCTAATCGCTGTGATTTTTTAAACTGTGACCTCAGATTGAGCTCATACTCATGTGTACCAAGTTTGGTGAAAATATCTCATTTCGTTCACGAGTTATAGCCAATTTAGTAAAAGTGGCTCCGCTCACTTCGAACGTTTTGACGTCGATTAGCGACCGTGAATCGAAATTTCAACTTTTTATTATAAATATTGACAATTAGACTTCGGAGAATCTAATTGCACTGGTTTGGTTCCGATCGGGCCAAAAACCTAGGACTAGTTCGCAAAAATAGTTTTTTCAAAAAAATCCAAAATACCTGAAAATTTCACAGACGAGCGAATCCGCAAGCCTACGCCTAACGGTTCAGGAGTTATGAGCCATTTTGTACTTTTCACTGCTGTAGCGCCCCCGTCAGGCCGATCAGGGTGAGCCTTGCTGACGTTGTAGATGGTGTGAGTACTACCAGCTCTCAAAGTTTCAAGTCTCTACGACTTACGGTTTGGTCTGACCGATCACTTTTAGGGGAGAGTACTGATACAATAGCGCTATGTGCTGGAACCCCTAATAAAAATATATAGAATATAAAAACTATAGACTATTTTATATAGCCTATATAAAAATATATAGACTATAAATGTATATATAGACATTTAAAAACTATAAGACTTTTGAATAAAATTACAATGAAAGAAAATTCTATAAAACAAAAACTATAATAGTACCTCAATGATACTAAAATAACACAAATTCAGTTTTTTCCTAAAACTAAAACAATTCAGACGACTAAAATATGACTAAAACTAAATGGCATTTTCGTCAAATGACTAAAACTAAATCAAAATTTGCTGTCAAAATTAACACTGTCTAATACAAATGCAACAGACTGTTTCTGACCTTTTGACCCTCTGAAATCGTGACTAAAGGCCGCAGAGAGACTGAAAGATCATGATGTGTGTCTTTATTCTGCTCATTTTTCATCCTAAAACGTGTCATGGAACTGCTATTTTGAGTTATTTATGGCTATTTGATTTTGAGGAGCATGGCGATTGATCAAAGTATGTGATTTGATTATGTTTTGTTTGCTTTTTATTGTGGCGGCGAGAGCGGAGAATCGACCCTGGGAAAACTGTGTTTGCGAGCGCCGCCGTTGCACAAAACTCGCATTAAACTTCCTGTGAAATTCAGCGTGTCAACATAGTTCTTCAAAATCCAATAAAATATGTCAGCACAGTTTTCATGAACCCAATAAAGTATAATTTTGAAGCGAGCAGATGTGTGTGTGTGTGTGTGTGTGTGTGTTCTTTCAGGTCCTCTCCTGCTCCTCCAGGGTTGTTACTCATGTTTTCTAATTAAAAGCATTGAAAGCAACACTGTTAACAACTGACCGCTTTACTGTCGGAGCTCTTTTGAGCTGATGTGATAAACTTCTGTTTGTGTGTGTTTGTGAGGTGTCTGTTGCGCTGATACACACACATCATCATCATTATACTGCATAAAATGATGTTCTTCCTCAGTATTTTTACCTTGTTTACTTGTTTTTCAGTCATGTATCTTGATTTAAGAATCTTCAGATACGTGTACTGGAAAACAAGATATTTGTTCTTGTTTTAAAGTGGACCTATAATGTCCCTTTCACAAGATGTAATATAAGTCTCTGGTGTCTCCAGAATGTGTCTGTGAAGTTTCAGCTCAAAATCCCCCACAGATCATTTATTATAGCTTGTCAAATTTGCCCCTATTTGGGTGTGAGCAAAAACACACCGTTTTTGTGTGTGTCCCTTTAAATGCAAATGAGCTGCTGCTCCCGGCCCCCTTTCCAGAAGAGGGCGGAGCTTTAACAGCTCGCGCTTCGGTCGCTCGACAACAACAAAGCTGGAGAATCTCACACAGCCAAAATGACGACGATGTTCAGCCTTACATTGTTCAAACCGGAGTCGACACTGATGGAGAGACTCAGGAAGAAGTTACAACTTTTAGACGTTTCTGAATGGTTAGTGGATAAATTTATGTAGTTGCTGTGGAGTTGATTCAACTCATCCACTAGCATGTGCCGTCATGTTAATCTTTTGTGTTGAATTGACCCTCGTTTGTGAAGCAGTCCGGCGTAAAATGACGGCATGTCAACAACACTCTACTACAACAACTCTTCCTCTTTTCTAAAGCAGCCCAACATGGCCCCACCCCCTTTGTTGTGTGTTCTCGGGGGCGGGGTTTGTGTAAATTTTAGGGTTTGCGATGTCACCAACCCGGGAAGAAGCTCGTTGTAGTCCCTACCAGCCGTTTGTTGCGATTTCTGTAAAAGAAAATATCTCCCTTTGCATTGAACTTTGAGTGTTGTAACTTTCCAGATGTTGTTTATGCTCAAACAGCAACATTAAACACTAACTAAAGTTGAAAAAGTCAAATCATAATCAAGGTCCTCTTTAAGCACAAACTCACTGATTTTTGCGGTGTGATGCGTGTGCTCTTGTGTCGTGTTGCCGGTCACTGGAGTGGATCTGGAGGAGTCTGTGAGTGTTTCTCTCCATCAGTCACAGCGGGGTGGCAGGTTAGCAGCTGAAGGTGTGTCATTAGACCCCTGCCGACCGCCTCCTGGTCCGGCCCTCCTCACATTCGTCTTCATTAAAGAACCGTTGACTGGGTCTCTCTGAGCAGATGGCCATTAATGTGGCCACCCTATCCACGGGGACTCTACCTGAGGACGCGTCACCCCTCCGAACGCAGGGACTCGCCTGTTTGAATCACTTCCCAGGCCAGCATATAAATGGTTGCCGGTGGGTGGCGAAGGTACACAACAATACTCCTAATGAAGCCATAAGTACACTCATGCAAAGGCCAAGTATGGCTGTTTTAGTGACATCATCAGGTCTAATGAGTCAGCCAATCACTTGTTCTGTTCTAAAACTATAGTTTAGCAGCGAGAACTGAATGTTAAATCTCTTTCTCTCTTCACAATCAGATGAAACATCATTTCTTTTGCTTTGCCAGTATTTTATTATGGTGTTCTGTCCACATCAGAAGCATCTAATCAAGGCAGGGTTATTATTATAGTTAACTAAAACTGAAGCCAAAACCATAACGGAAAAACATTTTTGTCACTTGAAAACTTACAAATATACAAGTAGTTAGTTGCAAAGGCAAGATTTCTAAACTAAATCTCTTACTAAAATAACTAAAACTGAAATAAATATTAATAAAAACTCAACAGACATATTTTAAAAAAAAAAACTAATAGAAGTGTCAAAAACACACAACAGAATTACTAAAACTTTAACCAAGAATATAAAAATATTAATAAAAACTACAATAGTATAACAATGATGGAAAAATAACACTGACAAATCATTTGCTTCCAGTATTTTTATAATATGGACTTCTTCCCAACCTAATCAAACGTGATTCTTAAAACATAATTTCTTAAAACAAAAATGGGATGTTAAACCATTTTAGTACTTCAGTATTTAGATGTTCGTTGCAACTTGATTGTGTGAATCCTGAAGCAAAACTAGTCGAGAAGCGCTTCTTTAAAACATCATGTCAAGTCACCTTTATTTATATAGCGCTTTTTACAATGTAGATTGCGTCAAAGCAGCTTTACATTGATAACTGGTACATTGTTTGACTGCACAGCAGCTCTTAAAGAATAGTGTCAATGCAGGCAGATCAAAAGCACTGTTGAATATCAAAATGTCAAGTCAAGTGTCCCCAACTAAGCAAGCCAGAGGCGACAGCGGCAAGGAACCCAAACTCCATCAGGTGACATCAGGTGGCAGACAAGTGGCAAATTGGTGTTAAAATGGAGAAAAAAACCTTGGGAGAAACCAGGCTTAGTCGGGGTTCCAGTTCTCCTCTGGCCAACAGTGCTTTGTTACAATTCAGGTTGCTATCATAAGTCCAATAGGATCGCAACATTAAAAGTATTTATTTCAGTTCCATCCAATTGAGGATCGTATTCATCACGCCGGTATGGACGGTTGTTGAGGAACTGTGTCGTGGCTGTCGTGTCGATGAGGCCTTCACAGTGGATGATCTAGTTGACTCAATCTCTGCTGATACTTCAGGGCTGCGTTGTGGTCGTGTCAAGGTGCAGGTCCTTGGTCTCACCTGGATACGGCCCGGATCCGGTTGACTACGGTGAACCTCGGGATAAACAGAAAGACTAATATTAGCGTAGATGCCATTCTTCTTCTGATGTAACGAGTACATCAGGTGTTATAGGAAGTGTTCCCGGTT
The DNA here is from genome assembly GCF_019924925.1 of Ctenopharyngodon idella. Taxonomy (NCBI): domain Eukaryota; kingdom Metazoa; phylum Chordata; class Actinopteri; order Cypriniformes; family Xenocyprididae; genus Ctenopharyngodon; species Ctenopharyngodon idella. The sequence continues at coordinate 49,590,868 of NC_067229.1, read as the reverse complement.
CCGGCTGACCTAATTTATGCAGCCTAATAATCCTTTAACGGATTTGGAAATATAAATTGGTAATGTGTTATGTGTATGCCAGGTTAAAGAGATGCGTTTTTAGTCTAGATTTAAACTGACAGAGTGTGTCTGCTTCCCGAACAATGCTAGGAAGATTGTTCCAGAGTTTAGGTGCCAAATAGGAGAAGGATCTACCACCTGCAGTTGATTTTGATATTCTAGGTATTATCAGCTGGCCTGAATTCTGAGATCGCAATAGACGTGAAGGACTATAATGAATTAGGAGCTCGCTCAGGTACTGGGGAGCTAAACCATTTAGTGCTTTGTAAGTAATTAGCAAGATTTTAAAATCTATACGATGTTTAACAGGAAGCCAATGCAGTGTTGACAGAACTGGGCTAATATGGTCATACTTCCTGGTTCTAGTAAGAACTCTAGCTGCTGCATTTTGTACGAGCTGTAGTTTATTTATCAGGCGAGCAGAACAACCACCCAGTAGAGCGTTACAGTAATCTAGCCTTGAGGTCATGAACGCATGAACTAACTGTTCTGCATTTTTCATTGAGAGCATATGTCGTAGTTTAGATATATTTTTAAGATGGAAGAATGCGGTTTTACAGATGCTAGTAACATGGCCTTCAAATGAAAGATTGGTATCAAAGAGCACACCCAGGTTCCTAACTGACGACGAAGACTTAACAGAGCAGCCATCAAGTGTTAGACAATATTCTAGGTTATTACGTGAAGAAGTTTTTGGTCCAAAAATTAGAATCTCTGTTTTTTCTGAATTTAGTAGTAGGAAATTACTGGTCATCCAATTTTTTATATCAGCTATGCACTCCGTTAATTTTGTGAATTGGTAAGTTTCGTCAGGGCGCGAAGAAATATAGAGCTGAGTATCATCAGCGTAACAGTGAAAACTAACGCCATGCTTCCTAATGATATCTCCCAAGGGTAGCATGTACAGAGTGAACAGTAACGGTCCTAGTACTGAGCCTTGTGGTACTCCATATTGAACTTGTGATCGATATGACATGTCTTCGTTTACTACTACAAACTGATAACGGTCAGATAAGTATGATTTGAACCATGACAATGCAATTCCACTAATGCCAACATAATTTTCGAGTCTATTTAAAAGAATATTGTGATCAATAGTGTCAAATGCTGCACTAAGATCCAGTAACACTAATAGAGAGATACAACCACGATCTGATGATAAGAGCAAATCATTAGTAACTCTAATGAGAGCAGTCTCAGTACTATGGTACGGTCTAAATCCTGACTGGAAATCCTCACAGATACTATTTCTTTCTAAAAAGGAACATAGCTGTGATGATACTGCCTTTTCTAGTATTTTTGACAGAAAAGTGAGATTTGAGATCGGCCTGTAATTGACTAATTCTCTAGGATCAAGTTGTGGTTTTTTAATAAGAGGTTTAATAATAGCCAGCTTAAAAGTTTTCGGTACGTATCCTAATGATAAAGATGAATTGACGATATTGAGAAGAGGGTCTATGACCTCTGGAAGCATTTCTTTCAATAGCTTAGTCGGTATAGGGTCTAACATACATGTTGTTGATTTTGATGATTTAACAAGTTTAGACAATTCTTCCTCTCCTAAAGCAGTAAATGAATTGAATTTTTCCTCAGGGACACTACAATGCACTATCTGACACGATACTGTAGTAGACGGTTGCATGGTTATTATTTTTTCTCTAATATTATCAATCTTGCAAGTAAAGAAGTTCATAAAGTCATTACTGCTGTGCTCTTTGGAAACATCAGAAGTTGAAGCTTTATTTCTTGTTAATTTAGCCACTGTATCAAATAAATACCTAGGGTTGTGTTTATTTTCTTCTAAGAGTTTAGAAAAATAGGCAGATCTAGCAGATTTTAAGGCCTTTCTGTACTCAATCATTCTCTCTCTCCACGAAATACGAAATACTTCTAGTTTTGATTTCTTCCAGCTGCGCTCCATTTTTCTGGCTGCTAACTTTAGGGCCCGAGTGTGGTCATTGTACCATGGCATTGGATTAATTTCCTTAATCTTTTTTAAACGCAAAGGAGCAACTGAGTCTAATGTGCTGGAAAAGACAGAGGCAATAGTTTCTGTTGCAACATCGAGGTCTTCTAAGCTGTCTGGTATGCTAAGGCGATGAAAATGATCAGGAAGATTATTTATAAAGCAATCTTTAGTGGTAGAAGTGATGGTTCTACCATATTTATGGCATGGAGGCAGTTTAGCCGCCTTGACTAAATGTAGGGTCATCAGGCTTAATAACTCAAATAATCACTTGTTTTGTTTTTAAAGTGCCCCATTATGCTATTTTAAAGGTTCCTACTTTAGAAGTCTCCTGCAACAGGTTTACATGCATTCAAGGTCAAAAACTCTAATTTTCTCATAATATCCACTGCAGCATCAGCTCTTTTCTCTCAGTGTCTGAAACGCTTCCATCAAGGATTCAGTCTCTCTAAACCCCGCCTTTCTGAGAGCAGCTCTGCTCTGATTGGTCAGCCGGTATCAGTCTATTGTGATTGGTCAGAAACCAAAAGCTTATTATTATATCTGAATCTCAGCTCTTGATTCACGTTGGTTTTACCGTATCAATCTCATCAAGGTGGATTTGCTTTGGCAGCAGAAAACAGCGTCTTCTCGACATGAACAACACGAACCAAACTCTTCCAGTCTCAGATACAACTACAGTGATTGAGGGCGGGGCAAAGAGACGCTGTTCAGCCAATGAAGACCAGAGGCGGGCATTATGCAAATGAGTTACAAACCTATGTAGGTTCAGAAGGAAGTGAGACTAGAATTACTGACGACTCGTTTCAGTTCAGTATCGATTCTTTCTTTTAGGAGACAATAACTTTGTCGTGCACTTTGATCTTTAAAATTTTATGAGTTGAGACTGGTTTGGTTTGGCTGTCACATCCGGTTTGAGCATTAGCTGAGATTGTAAGAGCTTGGCCTGTGTGAATTATGAACGAGAACAGACTGTGCACAGGCATTTAGGAGCACGTGAAATATTCACGCTGAACTGAGATCAAGTCTGAATGACAAAATCACAAAATTCACTATTTGACAGGATGCAAAACACGGCAGCAGGTCCATTTATGACATGTTTTCATCTGCTGCACAAGGTGAGGAATATATGAAGTAACTTCAAGGTTTCTTGTGGGCTTGAATATTGCTAACGAAGATTTTCAGAGAACATTCTGCATCTTATATTTTCTTTATAAACTCTTCAGCTCTCCGCATCTGACCCGTCCTGTCCGTCAGGGGTCAGGGGTCAGAGGTCAGGCGGGTGTTCGGGGCAGCAGCTAAATTAAGAAAAGATGAGTTGCCCGAGGCTGTGCCACTTCACTTCACAACATTCATCTGAAGAAGAGGTTGTGTTCAGAGCGTGACTCTAATGCTGAACACATTCATTTTAAAGCTTAGTTATCATCATTATAATCTGCTTAGAGGAAAAATGTACTGCTCAAAAATGTTCCTCCACATCTCAGGAGACTTCACTGAGAGAGATAATGTTAATGAAGAGTTTGCTTTATTGCAATCTAAGAGAAACAACTGAAATATCGACGAGATCTCATTTGTGATTGTACTTTCCTGTATAATTAAGTAAGCGATAATCAAGGCAGTGGCAAAAAATAAATCATCATTTTCATTTGCATAAGTGGAATTGTGGGCGGGGCTTCAGGGTCCCACCCAATCAGAATGCAATGCTCATCACTTCAGGGGTTTACTTGCATATTAATTTTATTGATATTCTCAAGAGATTACTCTTTGCTAAAGCAATATATCAAAATGATAAATAAATTTCACAGCAGAAGTGTCTAGCCGGTGACATTTAAAGTCATCTGATGCACACTGATGGATGAATTATAAGATTAAACTCTCAAAAGTGAAGTAAAGCTTTACGGAAGCAGATCTGCACCGGCTGAGTTCATGATTTGTTGTTTTTGCCCTGTGTTTAAAATGTCTCTGATGCTTTGATCTGCTTAAGATGATAATAGCAGTGAAATCTGATGTTATTTGAGATCATCGTTCAACACACTCCTTATTCAAAAAGAAAAATGTTTGCATAAATATTAAAAAACTGAATTAAAACAGTTGCATGCAGACTTTAATCCAATATGATGTTTTTTGACACTTTTCCTGATGTGTTTCTCCATCTTCAGACAGCAAAAGTTGACGAATGAATTCGTCCTTCTATAGAGACGTGAAGTTCGTCCGGTGAGCATAATTGATTTACTGGCAGACAGACACTGGTAAGTGCTAAAATTAATGAATTTTTACTATAGTGAATGTTTGACTCGTAATAATTACATCTTGTGAATAGAATATCATATCAGCATGACATAATTAACATTCATGATATAAGCTTTTATAATCCCTATAAAGCTACTGAATCATATTTCTAAGGCCTCTAAATGATCAACATGATCTGATAAACCTCAATCTCCTTCAGTCCTTCGGTCTCTGATTGATAGTTTAGACTCTTTTTAGCAAGTAAAAGTGTTTTAGTATAATTGAACAAACGTCCTTCAGCTCGTGTGAATATTAGTAGCTCGATTAGTAATATTCCAACTGGACTGAAGCAGGTTTACTTGATTATCCAGACATCATTTATTAGAAAAATCATGAGTATCAAATATGATCATCAGGCTTTTGAGGATGGTTTATTTGTTCATCTCTCAATCATCATTGCATTATATGTTTTAAAAAGCTTTGATCATAAAACTAAGCATTTAAATATCATCTTACTAAGACATGTTATTGGCAGATATTGATATTTATATGCATTTTATGTAAGTGTCTGCTATACTGTTATAAAGATCTCATTGATTTACATCACAAGCATCAGAATTTCATCACTTTTCTGCATCTGCAGAAAATTGCATATTCTCTCTGAATAAATTGAGCTGTTTTTTCATCCATATTTTCACTATAACAGACTATATGAGCCATAAAAGCCTGATACTCAACATTATATTTTGTCTCAATGTTTTGTCTAAATTGATTTTTCTGACAATTATTATTTCATATGTCAAGCTTTACAGGGTTAAGTTTTGATGAATATACACTGATAGAAATGAGCCGGGTCTGTGATTATTGTCACTCATCACAAAGACAGCTGCACCTCTGTGAGAACCGTGTGTTATTTTATCTTTGTCTTTATTAAGTCATAAAGCCGCTATCAGTTCTCCGTCTCAATCATCTTCTCTGATAGTCCTCGTTCGTCTGCATTAGATGGAGTGAGTGACACTGTAAGCTGTGAGGAGTTGACGGAGCATCATGAGGTCATTGGCAGCAGATGCGGCTTGTTAAGGCTCTGAGAGGCTTTTGGCTCGCGCGCCGCGGGGAAACCGATATATTTCCTCATCGGCCGTCATTCTGTCGCTCTAATGGACAGATTTCACTTCCCAGGCCGGCGTTGAGTGGACGCGACAGCTCCGAGTCAGAGTTCATTGGGACAGATGATTTTCTTGCAGGGACAAATCTGGCAACAACTGTAAGGTTACGGTGTCACAGACTCAGTGCGGCTAATGATCTTGTGTCTGCTGAGCTGAATGAGACAACAAACATCATCTGACTATGACTTACAGCTGCACGATTAATCATTAAAAGATTGCGATCTCAATTCAAACACAAACCTGATCTAATTCCTAAATGACAAGGAATCATATGTTTTTAAACCTTTGACAAGTTCGATCACAGTGTTTCAGATCTGATCCAGAGAGAGCAGTTGTCATGTATAGATATGAAACTTTTCAACCACTCAGTATCATTATTTCTGTCTTACAATAATTCAGATTATCACAGAAGTACTGGGATAAAAGTTTATAGTTCAGATATAAACACTGATGTCTACAGAAGTGATCAAAATAGAGTGAATCACATTTTGAAAGTAACTTGTCGCTTCAAATAAAGATTGTATCAATTACATCGTTACACCAGTAGGTGGCGACAAGTGACTGTTAAAATATATGTATTTTCCATTGAATCATTCATTCAAGAGATTTGTTCAAAAGCGCTGATTCATCCAGTAATTAAACAAATTAAGTGTTTATGAGTGAGTTGTTGAATCACTCATTCAAGAGATTCATTCAAAAACGCTGATTCATCCAGTAATGAAACAAGTGAAGTCTTAATGAGTGAGTCATTAAATCATTCATTCAAGAGATTCGTTTAAAAACGCTGATTCATCCAGTAATGAAACAAGTGAAGTGTTTATGAGTCATTGAATCATTCATTCAAGAGATTTGTTTAAAAACGCTGATTCATCCAGTAATGAAACAAGTGAAGTGTTTATGAGTGAGTCATTGAATCATTCATTCAAGAGATTCGTTCAAAAACACTGATTCATCCAGTAATGAAACAAGTGAAGTGTTATGAGTGAGTCATTGAATCACTCATTCAAGAGATTCGTTCAAAAACACTGATTCATCCAGTAATGAAACAAGTGAAGTGTTATGAGTGAGTCATTGAATCACTCATTCAAGAGATTCGTTCAAAAACGCTGATTCATCCAGTAATGAAACAAGTGAAGTGTTTATGAGTGAGTCATTGAATCATTCACTCAAGATTCATTCAAAAATGCTGATTCATCCTGAAACAAGTGAAGTGTTTATGAGTGAGTCATTGATTCGTTCATTCAAGAGATTTGTTAAGAAATGCTGATCCATCCAGTAATGAAACAAGTGAAGTCTTTATAAATGAGTCATTGAACCACTCATTCAAACGGATTTTATTTAAATACTTAATTAAAATTAATTAAACCTTTTTAATAGGCTGCAGCAATTAATCATGCAGCTCTACTATCTTCACACACATTGCCGCCTGTGTCTGATCCAGGAAGATAGATATAAACATATCAGCAGTTTAATTAACTTTAACTAACAAGATTTTCTTTATACTGTTGTCATGATGGTTGGTGATGATCTGAATGAGAAAAGCCATAGCGTTTACTCAAAACTGAACGCAACATATAACTGTATAACATAAGTTGCACCGCATGTTGACACATTTTAGTTTGCAACAATGCATGATCTCAAGCTCACTGCAGAGAAACTATTTCTTGCTTAGTATTTTTTGTCTTGTTTTCCAGTACAAACATCTAAACATTTTTAAATCAAGATACGTTTAGAAGCAAAATGACTCTTGTTTTCTGAGAAATGTGTCAAAATTAAGTAAGTTTCAGCTTAAAAGCAGAAAAAAGTCAAAAATTATTTTTCTGACCCCATTGGCAGATATTTGTTCTTGTTTTAAGCAAAAACTCACTTCATTTTCAGGAAAACAAGACTTAATATCTTCAGTCATTTTGCTTCTCCAGTAAATGTATCTTGATTTAAGAATGTTTAGATGTTTTAGCTGGAAAACAAGACAGAAACACTGAGGAAGAACTCATTTCTTTGACGTGTTTGTGTAGTTAGAAGTGTTTGTCAGATCCAGTTGTCACTCTCAAGGACTTCAGGTATATGGTGTATTTACTGTGAATGAAAACAAGGCGAGATACAGTGCTGTTTAAAGTCTAATTTATGAGCTTTTATTCAATGGATTTTTGTTAGAAAGACAAATAATCAGTGTTTTGTTTTGTTCCAGAGATTCTGGTCATTCGATCCAAGCACCATGATGACAGCGTTTACATCGAGTCTGCCACAGAGAGCAAGGTAAAATAAATTACTTTGTGTTTAAACCATCTTCTGAATTTTAATATATCAAGCCACCAGTTGCAATTCAAAAATGTCATTGTGAGTCTCCAAATTAAATCTAGTTTGAGTTCATCATGTAGCTCCGCCCCTTTCTCCGCCCCCAATCTAAAAACACGCATCTATTTCTAATGCGTTCCGGGTGACTTTGTGTCCTGAAGCTAAAATATGAATATTCCGGTGAAATTCCAAAGGCAATCACATTTTCTGTCTCGGTAAGCAGCGAGTGTAGCTCGGGGTCATCCGTGGAGGTTGTTCCTCTTCCACAGGCGCTTTACATGAACCCCGAGGCTTACCTGTGTAATTAACTTTATTTCCCCTTATCAGTCCGCAGTGGATTGTTTCCTCGCACTCGATTCCCCAGCGGAGCCCGTATACTGTAATAACTCCTCTGTTCTCCTCCTCTCATCTGCTGAACACCTCCTGCTCCAGATTATGATTAGAAGAGGCAGTTTTGAGCAGTTCAGTGTTTGTGTTTCCTTTCAGTAGCCAGTGCTGATCAGGGAATATATACACTACCGGTCAAAAGGTTTAATTAATATTTTTAATAAGTAAGGACACATTAAATTGATCAAAAGTGACAGTAAAGACATTTATAATGTTACAAAAGATTCTATTTCAGATAAATGCTGTTCTTTTGAACTTTCTAATCATCAGAGAATCCTGAAAAATAAAATGTATCATAGTTTCCACAAAAATATGAACTGTTTTCAACATCGATAATAATCATAAATGTTTCTTGAGCATCAAATCATCATATTAGAATGATTTCTGAAGGATCATGTGACACTGAAGACTGGAGTAATGATGCTGAAAATTCAGCTTTGATCACAGAAATAAATTACACTTTACTATATATTCACACAGAAAACAGATATTTTAAATTTGGCAGTCTAACATTTAACCCAACTGCTGGGTCAGAACAACCCAATCGCTGGGTTTGTCCATATTTACCCCAACGTGGGTTATTTTTAACTCAGCATTTATTAGTGTGAGGATGATAAAAAACAGAAGAAACATTCTCAGAACGTTCTGGCAAGGTTATCTCAAAGTTATGTACAAACGTTCTTCCAGTAACATTAATAGAACGTTGTTCAAAATTAACTGGTCTTTAATAATGTTCTCAAAGCATCGTTCATGGAGCATATTTTAATTGTTAACATACGTCTAATAACGCATTAAACATTATGAACATTTGTCTTATAATGCATTTAAACAACTTAGTACTCATTTCAGAACGTTCAGAGAACATTCAAGTAACACTCCCATGATATTTGCAAAATTATAAAATTGAACGTTCCCTTAATATTTTCTCTAACGTTTGCAATAACCAAGAAAAAAGTTTTAATTTATTTGGGCGTTTTGCTTGCGCCGATAGCCTTGTGGGCAGCGTGCTGACATATAGTGCGCTTCGGGTGACCCGAGTTCGAGTCCCGGCTCGTGGACCTTGCCCGATCATGGTCCCACTTCGCTTACTGTCCTATCATAATAAAGGGCAAAAACTGGACGTTTTGAACGTTCTAAAAACATTTTTAAAAAAATTATGTTTTAATAACTTAATGGGAACGATAGAGCATATTTTCGTCAGCTGTCTCGTCTGACCGCTGGTTAATGATTCCAGCATTAAACAGCCTTTATAATCACAATCTGTTAGATTGTCTTTAATGCATCCATATTGTGCTGCTGCAGATAAAGTAATGCCACAACAGTTGAAAGTGCAGACAGTTCAGAAATCATTTTGCCAGTGGGGTAAAACTAAAGCACTTATGAGCCGTCTGTGTGAAATGATAACATTGATTAAAGCCTGAGAACAGACAGAGTTTGTGCTGAAACATCAGTTCACTCAGACCTCACAAACGGCACACATGCTTGAGAAGCTGCTTTCCCACCAGATCTGCGTATCTGTGACTGTTAAAGTGAATCAATGAACACGTGAGTGATGAATTTGAAGCTCAGCATCTGTGCGTCGACCTTCCGTGTCAGCAGCGCGCGAGTAGTTAGTTTGACGGCGGTGTTGGTTAGTGGCTCTCGCGGGACGGGAGGTTTAATTACCCTAATCTTGCGTTGGAGAGTCTCTTCTTGATCTGTGCGGTAATGATCTGCTTCTGAAGTCGTGATTACAGAATCTCGTCTGCTCTCATAATCAAAGTTTAATTCCATTATGAAATAATAAAAATCGTGCCGTTATGCATGTTAATTTTAGAAATGTGTGCTCGTTCACAGTGGGTTCAGCGTTGGCTGGAAACTGTTTCTTCACAAACTAAAACTACAGGCAAACTTTAGTTAACTACAGAAGCCATGTCATGTATAGGTATGAAACTTTGCGGTCACACAGTATCATTATTTCTGTCTTACAATAATTCAGATTATCATAGAAGTACTGGGATAAAAGTTTATAGTTCATAAATAAACACTGATGTCTATGGTATAGCGATAAAAAATAGAGTAAATCACCTTTTGAAAGTAACTTGATGCTTCAAATAAAGATTGTATCAATTTACACCAGTAGGTGGCGACAAGTGACTGTTAAAACATGTATTTGTCATTGAATCATTCATTCAAGAGATTTGTTCAAAAACGCTGATTCATTCACTAATTAAACAAGTGAAGTCTTTATGAGTGAGTCATTGAATCATTCACTCAAACTGATTTTCTTTAAATACTTAATTCAAATTAATTAAGAAATTTTAAAGAAACATCTTAGTTTTTTTTGTTTTGTTTTGTGTCCATACAATAGAATATTTTCTTTTAAACTCCAGAGAAGAAAGAATGATGACAGAACCTTAATTTTGGGTGAACTAGGGTTTATTTTTAATAACTACTAAAGATTCTACTTTATTTTATTTTAAACCAGTAAAACTGCTGATGATCAGCAGCATTTAAGGAAATAATTTAACGTGGTCTTGATTTTGTATCATTTGATTTAAATGAACCGTTTAAACAAACTGATTCACTAAAATGAATCAGAGCTTCAGGAGACTGTTGTTGGTTTGTAGATTATTTTTATGATTCAGATGAGACTGAGAAACAGTAAATGTTTTTAGACAATAAATCACCTTTTGAAAGTAACTTGGCGCTTCAAATAATGATTGTATCATTACATCATTACACCAGTAGGTGGTGACAAGTGACTTAAAATATGTATTTGTCATTGAATCATTCATTCAAGAGATTTGTTCAAAAACGCTGATTTATCCAGTAAAGAAAGTGAAGTCTTTATGAGTGAGTCATTGAATCATTCACTCAAATGAATGATGAACATGCTCTCGATTTTGTATCATTTGGTTTAAATAAACCGTTTGAACACTGATTCACTCAAATGAATTGGAGCTTCTGCGTCAGTTGGTGATTTGTAGATGATTTTCATAGTTCAGATGAGACTGAGAAACAGTAAATGCTTGTGGTCTGTTCAGGTTTCTGTCAAGAATAAACATTAAACACCTTCTTTATCTAGTAGAACAGATTTCAGCTTTTATCAAGTCACATTTATTTCTATAGGCTTTGCAGACAGTACAGTTAAATTAATAATATTACTGAATATTAAGTGTCTTTCAAACTTCAACTGAGCAAGCCAACGCGACAGTGGCCTTGTTTTATTATACAACAGAAACAGATGAAGCGTTAAGATATTGATGGTGTAGAAAGAGCTGGTTTCAGTTCGTCCACCTCTGCTGAAATGTGTCTCAGCTCGAAGTGCTTGAATAATCACAGTCTCTAAAATGAGGCTGATGCTCTCAGATGATTTGCACCCAGATGCTTCTGATGTGGGCCGTGTTCTTCTGTCCTTGTCTGAAGTTCTGGACGTCTCTATGGAGAGTCTCAGACTGAAGTTTGATTAGTGGAAGGCGTGTGACTGGTCAGTTCTGGGTGATGGGAGGAGCCTGATGACCAAGAAAACACTACTTCAGTCTTTCTACTTCAAAATTTAATTCAAAGCATTACATGCTGTTTCTTTGTGATTATTTGTGAAATTTACTAGCAATTTCTAAGTCATTTTTTTCCAGTGCATGTTCACTCTGTGAAGTTCTTTTTGGACTTTGACATGGTTTTTCTCAGAGCTCCGAGTCAATCGTGAGTTCAGATGAGTTCAGAGCTGTTGATAAGTCATGTTTCAATGGGACAAATGAATCCGTTTCGTTTCCATCAACGTCTCTTAAGGCGTCCGTCTACAATGCACCGTTGTTTCTCAGACCCTTTTAATCTAATTGGACATTAAGTTGCTGTCATTATACTGGTTGTTTATGGCGTGTGCGAGCTTGCCTTTACCTTTTCATCACGGCAAACATTTCTACATCAGCAACCTAATTAAATAGAATGTATCAAACGAGAGGGCTGATGCACGGCCAAACGTGTCACTCAATAAATCTCCCTTATGATGCTTCCACACGACGCATCATTTATGTTGTTTATAGGCCTCGGGAAAAGGTGGCCGTGATGGATGGATGCTGGAGGAGGTTCTTCGCATTAGTTGGCACAGGTTGGCGTTGTTCACGCAACTGAGCTCTAGTTTTATCCAAGCGTGTCATTTTTACACGTCTAATGACTCAAAATGAAATATCGTTGGTCTTGTCTGATCTTACTATAATCCTTCACGCTGCTCACTAATGCAATTATGGTTTTAATTATTTATTTATTTTGTGGCTTTATAGCTTTTTTCAGGGTAGATGCCATTTGATGCAAATAAAAATGAAGCTGTTCCACTATATCTCGGACATTGATTATCGCAGTCGCTCGGAACTTTCAAACTTGTCGCTTTTTCACCATTAATCTCTGCCATTTTACAGAAATAGTGTTTTAGTGGAAAAATACTGGTAATTCTCCAAAGCTGTTTGCCAAGCTTTCGATTAAATTTCACATTTGAAAACACCAATGAATTCTGACAACAGCTGTCTCATAAATTTTGTTTCTAAATGCTCGATTCATGACAAAAAAACGGCATTTTTCAGGCTGGATCAAGGTATTGCGCAGTCTTAAGCGTGTCTCTATAAGAAGTGCTCGTCTGACTGTTTCTACAGGAACCGGAGCTTCTAACGGCCGCTGCAGTGACGCAATGACTCTACCAATCGGCGATTGGCTCTTATTTAGAAGGCGGGACTTATTCCACACTTATTGCACTTTCTCCCATTCATAATAATACGAGTGCACCGTCTTTCTATAAATAAAGTCTTTGTTTATACATCATTCAAGGATTTTTTTTCGGAAATGTTTTAGTTGTACAGACATTTTTTAAATGTTACTACTTGTTTCAGAGAACATTTAAAAGTAACATTCCCATAATGTTTGAACAATGGAATGATTCCCTGACATTCACATAACCAAGAAAACATTTAAAAACTGGATGTTTTGAACAATGGTCAGGAAACATTCAGAAATAACGTTTTCATATCTTAAATGGGAACGTTAGCAAATGATTTTAGAACTTTTTTTTTTGGTCAGAGATCTATTAAAGTTTAATATTGTGAATTTTACTTTTGGAAAAAATGACATTTGAGTGTTGCAATATGCAATAACCAGTCGGTTATTAGCAGGTGGGAATTTAATTATGTATGTCCAAATTGGAATTTCTCACACTATAAATGGCGGAATATGGACTGAAGCGATGACTCACCTCAGTTCAACGCTGCAGGGAGAGAATATATGTAATATACAGCTCCTGTCTTGAGGTTAACAAATTATATATACGCATGCATGTGTGTGGGATGGTGTCGGTGCTCCGGAGAGTCTGCGACGGGCTTCTATCTTTAGGGAGAGACGCAGCATTAGCAGGCATTGTCTAAAGGTGCTGCAGGAAAAAGGTGATTTTCTTCTGGCCGGAGGCTCTTGAGAGATTCCCTTCATGCCTTTATGCACGGAGCGCCAGTGTGTCCCCTCTTCATGGGTGTTTAAGCAAGCACTTTAAATGGAAATGCACTTGACATTTTAGGAGGAGATGCAATCATCAGACATTAGAATGCAGCTGACATCACTCGGAATGAGTGGAATTCTTCCTCTCGCTCTCTCGTCTTCTCATTGTGAAGCTGACTGAAGATAACACTCGCAAATTTATAGAGCACAGATGCTGCGTTTTCTCAAATTAGGGCATATTGTATTAAAAGAGTGTGTGTGTGAGTGAGAGACTGAGAGAACGAGGAGTCTGTATTCCAAATCAAATCTGTGCTTATTGCTGCTGTGGAAAAACTTGTATTCCTCTTTATTTAAGAGCCAAACAGACTGTGATGATGCAAAGCTGCTTCATCATGACGAGCTTCCAGCCATCTCAGATGAATGAAACGAACATTTCCACTGCACTCTGATAATAAGCATTAAGTACAATGAAAAAGTGTGTGGGATTTTAGTTACTTTTAAGGATTAATGCAAAAGTAACGTAACACATTACTTTCCATAAAAATTAACACAAGTGGTTACTTTTTTAATGTACTAATGCAAAAGTAACATAATACATTACTTTCCACGAATGTTACTAAGTAACGCAATTAGTTACTTGTTAGGGAGTAACACAAATGTAACATAACACATTGCTTTCCATAAAAGTAACTAAGTAACAACATTATTTACTTCTTGGGGAGTAACGCAAAAGTAACGTGTAACATTACTTTCAATAAATGTAACTAAGTAACGCAATTAGTTACTTGTTAAGGAGTAAAGCAAAAGTAACGTAACACATTGCTTTCCATAAAAGTAACTAAGTAACGCAATTAGTCACTTGTTAGGGAGAAACGCAAAAGTAACGTAACACTTTTCATAAAAGTAACTAAGTAATGCAATTAGTCACTTTTTAGGGAGTAACACAAAAGTAACGTAACACATTACTTTCCATAAAAAGTAACTAAGTAACAAAATTAGTTATTTTTTTTTAGGCAGTAGGGCAAAAGTAACGTAATGCATTACTTTCCATAAAAGTAACTAAGTAACGCAATTAGTTACTTGTTAGGGAGAAACGCAAAAGTAATGTAACACATTACTTTCCATAAAAAGTAACTAAGTAACACAATTACAGTAGTTACTTTTTAGGGAGTAACGCGATATTCTAATGCATTACTTTTAAAACTTTCTATAGTGCTTTATATAATAAATATTTTTAAAACGGCTTAATAAAACAGGAAAATAGCAGTGTTAATGTTGTAAAATTAATTAATTATGAATTATGAATTCAATTCAGCACATTGTATTAAACGAGTGTGTGTGTGTGTGAGTGAGAGACTGAGAGAACGAGTAGTTTGTATTCCAAATCAAATCTGTGCTTATTGCTGCTGTGGAAAAACTTGTATTCCTCTTTATTTAAGAGCCAAACAGACTGTGATGATGCAAAGCTGCTTCATCATGACGAGCTTCCATCCCTCTCGAATGAATGAAACGAACATTTCCACTGCACTCTGATAATAATATAATGACATTAAAGCATTTATACACCTAAAAAACGGGTGTGGAATTTACTTTTAAACAATTTTCACAAATTTCAAATCATTAATTTTCTCAATATAAAGAATCAATATAAAGAATGCATGATATGTAAGATGCTTAAGTTATTTTGTGATCTTCAGTGTCCACCAACGTTAAGGTCCCGGGCCCCTGAAAGCAGATGAACAGAATGAGTTTAGTGTTTATCTTTCTCTCGCTCTTTTTCTGCCTGGTTGCATGTGGCTTGTTTCTGCAGGCTTCCTCGAGGGAAGCACCCCCTTATTACTGCAATTACGATCTGTACACATTTCATTAAACTAATATGTGTGTGTCTGGGCCGCTGAGCATGTGTGAACACATCTCCCAGCTGGAACCCATCCTCTGCCCGCAGCTTAACCGTGCCGACGAGCCATCAGCGCTGAATAACAGGTGGCGAGAGCGACGCTTCATCCTCCCGTCGCAATGAGAATCGCCCGATGCTCTAACATTTCTCCTTTTTTTTGTCTTTTGAATCTCATTGCAGTGTCTTTCATTGTGGGAATCGTTCATTAGTGCTTCATTCACTGAAGAAATTGTCTCCAGGGTCAAGAGCGGCTGTTATCGCTTTATTTATGCCGCTGCTTTTATTTGGGGTTTGCAGCCTGCTGTGTGTTTAATGAAATGTGTCCTAAATATTCGAGGAAAAAGACCGTAAATGATCAAAGTGAGCATTGCCGCAATAAAACATAATCACCTATGAGATTAAACAATGAAAATGTCAAGTCTGGGAAATTAACAGGCTCAAAACCCACAGGAAAGTTGGACTTCAAAATATCACTTGCTTCTCCAGTTTAGCAGAGAGATGAAATGAAGAGCAAAAGGAGAAGTTTGCTGAAACTTCTCGGATGTAAAGACTTTCTCACATGCGTCTCGGGATCTCAACAGTGATTTCTCAGATTTGCCAGGATACCAAAGGTTTGCAATATGAACTCAATTATTTCTCATCAAATGATCTGAGCTGCTCCACATGCATTTTATAGCTCTATCCACCTTTTTCGTGAAACTTCAGATTCATTAGCTGCTGAATAATAGAAGAATGAGTGCAAACGGTTAAATTATTTATGCTACACAAATCATTGTGTTTATAATTACGACAATATAGGCAACATTAAAATAATATAAGAAATACCAGTTTGCAATATGGAGCTGTTTTGTACAACTACGGTTAATTATTGAAGTCACAAATGGCCGCGCCGCTCTTACATTAGACATAAGGTGTATATTCTTATTGTATAACAACTTTGTGTTTTCATTTTCATCAGGGAAAAAGTTGTGGAACATAAACATCTCTATTTAAGTCAAATGAACTATGAAAACTACATCGATACTTTAAATCACAGACTAGAGTGTGAAATACTCGCGTCACAAACACAAGAACTCTGAAGCGTCACTCCTTCCCTTTCATTTCAAACCTCCTCTGAGGATGAGAGCTTCGCTTCACTGTCTGTCCGAACACTTTCCCTGGGAAATTAATTCCATTAAACAAGTTTCACATCAGAAATTTCCATTAATATGTCCAGCATGAGGAGAGAGATAGACTGAGAAGACTGAGATAGACTGCTGGCCTTAAACGAGCTAGTCTGGGCACAACTCTCCTGGTCAGACTGGGAGACCAGCTTAAACCAGCCATGACCAGCAAACTGAATTTAATTAGTTTAATCCGTTTCTATTTCAGCAGTGTGAATGTTGTATGAGGTCATGGTTGATAGTCACAAGTCACATTTCTTTCCAGTGTTGGGAGTAACGCATTACAAGTAACATGAGTTACGTAATCAGAGTACTTTTTCCAAGTAACAAGTAAAGTAGCTCATTACTTGTAAATTTACAACAAAACAGTTACTTTTTCAAATAAGTAACACAAGTTCGAATGGCAGCACTGCAAGGTTTGTTTGAGCTGCGCCCTCTACTGTACAGGTGTGAATTTGCATTTCCTTCAGCCTGAGGCTTATTCATTTCACTTTTGGTGTGAAAGGGCATTTATATTTGGCAAAAAACCTTTTTTGTTAATAAAAAACAAACAAGCCCAGCCCAGGTGAGAAAAAGTAATGCAAAAGTAGCTTAAAAAGTAACTAAGTAACGCAATTAGTTACTTTTTAGGGAGTAATGCAAAAGTAATGTAACATTACTGTCCATATAAAGTAACTAAGTAACACAATTAGTTACTTTTTTAATGGACTAACACAAAAGTAGCACAATCCTTTTTCATAAAAGTAACTAAGTAACATTTCTGTCAGGACTACTATCGTCAAATATGATTGATAATTGCATTAGTTTTTATTGGCAAAAGTAACGCAAAAGTAACGTAACACATTAATTTCCATATAAAGTAACTAAGTTACACAATTAATTATTTTTTAGAGAGTAATGCAAAAGTAACAGAACACATGACTTTCCATAAAAGTAACTAAGTAACGCAATTAGTTACTTTTTAGGGAATAATGCAAAAGTAGCACATTAGTTTCCATAAAAAGTAACACAATTAGTTACTTTTAAAAGGGAGTAACTCAATACTGTAATGTATTACTTTTAAAACTTTCTATAGTGCTTTGTATGATAAATATTTTCAAAACAGCTTAATAAAACAGGAAAATAACAGTGTTAATGTTGTAAAATTAATCAACTATTAATGAAAATGAATGAAAAATGAATTCAATTCAGCAATAAAGCAGCTCTACAGAAGACAACAATGCCATTATACACTTCAGTTTAGTTCATTGTTGATTCAATTCAGTTCAATAACAGTGTTGATGTTGCAACATTATACAGCTCAATTCAGTTTGTTTTGTTCTCATCAGAAGTAGTAAGTGACGTTAAATCGATGATATTATTAGGCTACTGAATATTAATTGTCTTTTAAACCCCAGCATCTTCTGTGTTCTGCATATTTCTGACCATGTTTCGTCCGTCTTGATTTTATATCACGTATCTGGAATTGAGATAGAGATAGCATTTTATCTGTCATTCCATCTTGAAGTATAAAACACTCTCAGAGATAAATGTCTGCTGTAGAGAAACGTCATGTTATTTTTGCGGTGGAGAGCAGAGGAGACTGACTCAAGATCTCTAACTCAGATGTTGAGTGCCGTAATCGGCACAAATCCAAACGCTCCTCGGTGACCCATCTTCCCAAGTCTCCGTATTGTTTGGCATGATGTGTTGTCATAGCAACAGGCAGACAAAAGGAGCGCATGCAGGAAAAAGGGCTTTCTGTTCTCGCTGCGATTTTTCTATCTAATGGCACTAATGTATAAGCAGAAGGTAAAAGCATTCTTGTGTATTCCAGCAAATGGGTGGCTTTTGGCTCGGAGAGAAAATAGCACTTCACCATAGTAACTGCAGCGTGACTAAAGCCGCTCACCTCACAGATGCCACGCCGTGCGTCAAATCCCGCTAATTGTAACATGTCACGGGTCGATTCAGGTGCCGCAAGGAAGAGGTGAAAACTAACGGTGGAAAACAACATATTGCATTATGTTTTAATTATGCTAGATTATGATCCTTGAAGGATCATTCATCAAGCTGTTGCCGTTCGGATTTGTACTGAAGGCTTCCAGGCGACAATCCAGTTCTGGGTACATTTGGGCCAAACTTCTAATTTAAAAACCATGGTTTATTTTGAACATTATTGAACAATGCATGCTATTATAGATGCAAACTCGTCATCATTCACTCACCCGCAAGTCACCCTCTAAAAAATGCTGGGATAAAAACAACCAAATCAAAGTTTGTTTGAAAATGGACAAACCCAGTGTTTGGGTTGATTTAACCCAGCGAATTGGGTTGTTTTAACCCAGCAAATTGGTTGTTTTAACCCAGCAAATTGGTTGTTTTAACCCAGTGAATTGGTTGTTTTAACCCAGTGAATTGGTTGTTTTAACCCAGCAAATTGGTTGTTTTAACCTAGTGAATTGGTTGTTTTAACCCAGCGAATTGGTTGTTTTAACCCCGTAATTGGCTGTTTTAACCCAGTGAATTGGTTGTTTTAACCCCGTAATTGGCTGTTTTAACCCAGTGAATTGGTTGTTTTAACCCAGCGAATGGGTTGTTTTAACCCAGTGAATGGGTTGTTTTAACCCAGCAAATTGGTTGTTTTAACCCAGCAAAATTTGCTGTTTTAACCCAGCGATTGGGTTGTTTTAACCCAGCGGTTGGGTTAAATGTTTGCCCAACCTGCTGGTAGTTTTATTTAACTATTGTTTAAAAATTACTGTATTTCTTGCTTAAAATGAACCCAAAGTATGTTGGAAATTAACATTTATTAATGTTTAATAAATGAACATTCATTAATAAATTTAATGAATAATAATTAAACAATAAACATTTATTAAATTGCTTATTAATTTTGATTATTAATTTTAATAATTAATGGTGCTTGCCAAAGGCAAAGCATCATTATTGTTCTCCTGCATACTTATTATTATTATTAATGGTGCTTGCCAAAGGCAAAGCATCATTATTGTTCTCCTGCATACTTATTATTATTATTATTCTTCTTCTTCTTCTGGACAAAACTTCGGCGCGTAACTTGTCCCGCAGTTTTTGTCCTAGACCCATGAATGAGGTGTCAAATCGACCGGCTCATTGAGGAGAGGTGTGCTATGACTTTTATAAGCGATCGGGTGTACGATGTTCGCCCGGCGGGCGAAAAAGTAGCCGAAAAATCCCATTGACTTAACATTGCGACGAACTTTGACGAGTCATAGCTCCTAACAAGAATTTCGTAGAAACATGTGGGTTACAACGTTTGAAGAGGCTGACAGTCTCTGTCAGACCATACCTCAAAATGGGGTGTAAGTTGTACCCCTGGGGCGCAAGAGCTGCCCAAAGTTGCCCCATTGACTTACTATGGTGAAGCCGTGCCCATGAAACAGTGTGTTTTTCCTACTATGGTAAATTACATAGGGATTTTGTATTGAACATAACTCTGGATCACAGTGTCATAGAGACAAGGGGGTGGGCTCATTTCACTCAGGCAACCAATCAGTCTCTCAGGATCAATGTGACGCTATGAAGCCACGCCCTAGCAACCATATAGAGCACCATAGCAACAGGTTCCATAGACTTCCATTCAAAAAGATCAAAGATATTCCTTTGGATAGAAGTGTCATAGGAACATGAGGGTGGGCTCATTTGACTCGGGACAGCAAACGGCCAATCACGAATCACCTTCAAGACTTCATAGCCATGCCCTAGCAACCATTTAGAGCACCCTAGCAACCCAAAGCATAGAGGGATATCTTCAAATCTGAATATCATAGAGGCATGGGGGTTGGTTTATATCATTCATACTGGCAAGCAGCCTTTGGAGTATCATCACTGGCAGCTGCCAAGCCACTCCCTAGCAACCAAACAGAGTACCCTAGCAACCGTTTAGCAAGACCTATATCTCTGCATCAGAGCATCATAGGGACATGGCGGTTGGGTTATATTGGCAAGCAGCCTTTGGTGTATCATCATTGGCAGCTGCTAAGCCACTCCCTAGCAACCAAACAGAGTACCCTAGCAACCGTTTAGCAAGACCTATATCTCTGCATCAGAGCATCGTAGAGACATGGCGGTTGGCTCTTTTGACTCATGCTAGCAAACTGGACTTCCAACATGCTACACATGCTAGCAGTGAATAGCTACATGCTAATAGTGATTAGCGAAGTGCTAAAGTGTCTAAGAACATGCTAAGAACTCTATAAAAACACCATAGTAACCATCTGTGACAACTACCAACCACCTAGTAACATCATAGCAACCACCTAGGTTACCATAGCAACTGCCTAGCAACCACTCATAACACCCTAGCAACTGTCTAGCAACACCTTAGCAACTGCCCCAAGTACCTTACCAACTGCCTAGCAACCGCCTAGCAACCACCCAGGTTACCATAGCAACCGCCTAGCAACCACCCAGAACACCCTAGCAACCGCCTAGCAACACCTTAGCAACCGCCCCAAGTACCTTACCAACTGCCTAGCAACCGCCTAGCAACCACCCAGGTTACCATAGCAACCACCTAGCAACCACCCAGAACCCCTTAGCAATTGCCTAGAAACACCCTAGCAACCGAGTGCCGAGTTTTGCCACTGCAAGCACCATTCACATTTTCTTCAGGAAATGTACATTCTAGTATTGTAATTACTATTCACCTGAACAAAACTTTGGCGCGTAACTCGTCCCGCACCGTTTGTCGTAGATCGATGAATGAGGTGTCAAATCGACCGGTTTATTGAGGAGAGGTGTGCTATGACTTTTCTAAGCAATCGGGTGTACGATGTTCACACAGCGTACGAAAAATCGGCTGAAAAAAAGTCCCATAGACTTAACATTGCCACAAAATCTGTGAGATCATATCTTTGGATCAGAAGGTCATAGAGACTTGGGGCTGGGCTCTTTTGACTCGGCCAGCCAATAGGTAGTGACACAGCAACTTCATAGCCACGCCCTAGCAACCAATTACAGCACCCTAGCAACCGAGTAGCGAATTTTGCCACTGCAAGCACCATTCACATTTTCTTCAGGAAATGTACATTCTAGTTATTATTATTATTCTTCTTCTTCTTCTGGACAAAACTTCGGCGCGTAACTTGTCCCGCAGTTTTTGTCCTAGACCCACGAATGAGGTGTCAAATCGTGCGGATTATTGAGGAGAGGTGTGCTATGACTTTTATAAGCGATCGGGTGTACGATGTTCGCCCGGCGGGCGAAAAAGTAGCCGAAAAATCCCATTGACTTAACATTGCGACAAACTTTGACGAGTCATAGCTCCTAACGAGAATTTCGTAGAAACATGTGGGTTACCACGTTTGAAGAGGCTGACAGTCTCTGTCAGACCATACCTCAAAATGGGGTGTAAGTTGTACCCCTGGGGCACAAGAGCTGCCCAAATTTGCCCCATAGACTTACTATGGTGAAGCCGTGCCCATGAAACAGTGTGTTTTTCCTACTATGGTAAATTACATAGGGATTTTGTATTGAACATAACTCTGGATCACAGTGTCATAGAGACAAGGGGGTGGGCTCATTTTACTCAGGCAACCAATCAGTCTCTCAGGATCATTTTGAAGCTATCAAGCCACGCCCTAGCAACCATATAGAGCACCATAGCAACAGGTTCCATAGACTTCCATTGAAAAAGATCAAAGGAATATCTTTGGATGGAAGTGTCTTAGAAACATGAGGGTGGGCTCATTTAATTCGGGGCAGCATACGACCAATCACGAATCCCCTTCAAGACTTCATAGCCACGCCCTAGCAACCATTTAGAGCACCCTAGCAACCCAAAGCATAGAGGGATATCTTCAAATCTGAATATCATAGAGGCATGGGGGTTGGTTTATATCATTCATACTAGCAAGCAGCTTTGGAGTATCATCACTGGCAGCTGCTAAGCCACTCCCTAGCAACCAAATAGAGAACCCTAGCAACCGTTTTGCAAGGCCTATTTCTCTGTATCAGAACATCGTAGAGACATGGGGGTTGGTTTATATTGGCAAGCAGCCTTTGGAGTATCATCATTGGCAGCTGCCAAGCCACTCCCTAGCAACCAAACAGAGTACCCTAGCAACCATTTTGAAAGACCTATATTTCTGCATCAGAACATCGTAGAGACATGGCGGTTGGTTCTTTTTTACTCATGCTAGCAAACTGGACTTGCAACATGCTACACATGCTAGCAGTGAATAGCTACATGCTAATGGTGATTAGCTAAGTGCTAAAGTGGGCTAAGAACATGCTAAGAACTCTATAAAAACACCATAGTAACCATCTGTAACAACTACCAACCACCTAGTAACATCATAGCAACCACCCAGGTTACCATAGCAACTGCCTAGCAACCACCCATAACACCCTAGCAACCGCCTAGCAACACCTTAGCAACCACCCCAAGTACCTTAGCAACTGCCTAGCAACACCCTAGCAACCACCCAGGTTACCATAGCAACCGACTAGCAACCACCCAGAACACCTTAGCAATTGCCTAGAAACACCCTAGCAACCGAGTGCCGAGTTTTGCCACTGCAAGCACCATTGACATTTTCTTCAGGAAATGTACATTCTAGTATTGTAATTACTATTCACCTGAACAAAACTTTGGCGCGTAACTCGTCCCGCACCGTTTGTCGTAGATCGATGAATGAGGTGTCAAATCGACCGGTTTATTGAGGAGAGGTGTGCTATGACTTTTCTAAGCAATCGGGTGTACGATGTTCACACAGCGTACGAAAAATCGGCTGAAAAAAAGTCCCATAGACTTAACATTGCCACAAAATCTGTGAGATCATATCTTTGGATCAGAAGGTCATAGAGACTTGGGGCTGGGCTCTTTTGACTCGGCCAGCCAATAGGTAGTGACACAGCAACTTCATAGCCACGCCCTAGCAACCAATTACAGCACCCTAGCAACCGAGTAGCGAATTTTGCCACTGCAAGCACCATTCACATTTTCTTCAGGAAATGTACATTCTAGTTAATGGTGCTTGCCTCTGGCAAAGCATCATTATTGTTCTCCTGCATACTTATTATTATTATTATTATTATTATTCTTCTTCTTCTTCTGGACAAAACTTCGGCGCGTAACTTGTCCCGCAGTTTTTGTCCTAGACCCACGAATGAGGTGTCAAATCGTGCGGATTATTGAGAAGAGGTGTGCTATGACTTTTATAAGCGATCGGGTGTACGATGTTCGCCCGGCGGGCGAAAAAGTAGCCGAAAAATCCCATTGACTTAACATTGCGACAAACTTTGACGAGTCATAGCTCCTAACGAGAATTTCGTAGAAACATGTGGGTTACCACGTTTGAAGAGGCTGACAGTCTCTGTCAGACCATACCTCAAAATGGGGTGTAAGTTGTACCCCTGGGGCGCAAGAGCTGCCCAAATTTGCCCCATAGACTTACTATGGTGAAGCCGTGCCCATGAAACAGTGTGTTTTTCCTACTATGGGAAATTACATAGAGATTTTGTATTGAACATAACTCTGGATCACAGTGTCATAGAGACAAGGGGGTGGGCTCATTTTACTCAGGCAACCAATCAGTCTCTCAGGATCATTTTGAAGCTATCAAACCACGCCCTAGCAACCATATAGAGCACCATAGCAACAAGTTCCATAGACTTCCATTCAAAAAGATCAAAGATAGTCCTTTGGATAGAAGTGTCATAGGAACATGAGGGTGGGCTCATTTGACTCGGGACAGCAAACGGCCAATCACGAATCACCTTCAAGACTTCATAGCCACGCCCTAGCAACTATTTAGAGCACCCTAGCAACCCAAAGCATAGAGGGATATCTTCAAATCTGAATATCATAGAGGCATGGGGGTTGATTTATATCATTCATACTGGCAAGCAGCCTTTGGAGTATCATCACTGGCAGCTGCCAAGCCACTCCCTAGCAACCAAACAGAGTACCCTAGCAACCGTTTAGCAAGACCTATATCTCTGTATCAGAGCATCGTAGAGACATGGCGGTTGGCTTATATTGGCAAGCAGCCTTTGGTGTATCATCATTGGCAGCCGCTTAGCCACTCCCTAGCAACCAAACAGAGTACCCTAGCAACCCAAAGCATAGAGGGATATCTTCAAATCTGAATATCATAGAGGCATGGGGGTTGATTTATATCATTCATACTGGCAAGCAGCCTTTGGTGTATCATCATTGGCAGCTGCCAAGCCACTCCATAGCAACCAAACAGAGTACCCTAGCAACCGTTTTACAAGACCTATATCTCTGCATCAGAGCATCATAGAGACATGGCGGTTGGCTCTTTTTACTCATGCTAGCAAACTGGACTTCCAACATGCTAAACATGCTAGCAGTGAATAGCTACATGCTAATGGTGATTAGCTAAGTGCTAAAGTGGGCTAAGAACATGCTAAGAACTCTATAAAAACACCATAGTAACCATCTGTGACAGCTACCAACCACCTAGTAACATCATAGCAACCACCCAGGTTACCATAGCAACTGCCTAGCAACCACCCATAACACCCTAGCAACCACCTAGCAACACCGTAGCAACTGCCCCAAGTACCTTATCAACTGCCTAGCAACACCCTAGCAACCACCCAGGTTACCATAGCAACCGCATAGCAACCACCCAGAACACCCTAGCAACCGCCTAGCAACACCTTAGCAACTACCCCAAGTACCTTAGCAACTGCCTAGCAACACCCTAGCAACCACCCAGGTTACCATAGCAACCGCCTAGCAACCACCCAGAACACCCTAGCAACCGCCTAGCAACACCTTAGCAACCACCCCAAGTACCTTAGCAACTGCCTAGCAACACCCTAGCAACCACCCAGGTTACCATAGCAACTGCCTAGCAACCACCCAGAACACCCTAGCAACCGCCTAGCAACACCTTAGCAACAACCCCAAGTACCTTAGCAACTGCCTAGCAACAGCCTAGCAACCACCCAGGTTACCATAGCAACCGCCTAGCAACCGCCTAGCAACACCTTAGCAACCACCCCAAGTACCTTAGCAACCGCCTAGCAACCACTCAGGTTACCATAGCAACCGCCTAGCAACCACCCAGAACACCTTAGCAATTGCCCAGAAACACCCTAGCAACCGAGTGCCGAGTTTTGCCACTGCAAGCACCATTCACATTTTCTTCAGGAAATGTACATTCTAGTATTGTAATTACTATTCACCTGAACAAAACTTTGGCGCGTAACTCGTCCCGCACCGTTTGTCGTAGATCGATGAATGAGGTGTCAAATCGACCGGTTTATTGAGGAGAGGTGTGCTATGACTTTTCTAAGCAATCGGGTGTACGATGTTCACACAGCGTACGAAAAATCGGCTGAAAAAAAGTCCCATAGACTTAACATTGCCACAAAATCTGTGAGATCATATCTTTGGATCAGAAGGTCATAGAGACTTGGGGCTGGGCTCTTTTGACTCGGCCAGCCAATAGGTAGTGACACAGCAACTTCATAGCCACGCCCTAGCAACCAATTACAGCACCCTAGCAACCGAGTAGCGAATTTTGCCACTGCAAGCACCATTCACATTTTCTTCAGGAAATGTACATTCTAGTTAATGGTGCTTGCCAAAGGCAAAGCATCATTATTGTTCTCCTGCATACTTATTAAGTTGGCTTGAAAAAGCCAACATATTGTTTTTCTATTTAAGCTTATTAAGTTGGCTTGAAAAAGCCAACATATTGTTCTTCTATTTAAGCTTATTAAGTTGGCTTGAAAAAGCCAACATATTGTTCTTCTATTTAAGCTTATTATTATTATTCTTCTTAGACTAAATTTCTAATTGCTACTCCTCCTAGACTGTTCAAGCTACAAACACCAAACTCGGACTAGACCTTCAAACTGTTCTGACTCGAGTTGCTATATCTTTTCAGACTGATCAGACTTACGGTTTTCCTAAAAATGCTGATCAAAACTTGGAAAAATCCCATTGACTTTCATTGACGGAATGTTCAAATGAGCCAAGACTGTTCAAACTCCAACTGTCAAAATTCAAATTTTGACAGTTGGAGAGGCTCATCAGACTCCATTAGCTGCCATTCTATGTACTATTTCTAAACCATTGAGACTCATTTAAACTTCCATTCTATCTAATATTTCTAATCCATCTATATATATATCTTTCTATCTATCTCTTTCTATATATATCTTTCTATCTGAATCTATCTATCTATCTATCTATCTATCTGACTATTTCTATCTTTCTATCTAAATCTATTTAACTATCTTTCTATCTATCTTTCTATCTAAATCTATCTATCTAAATCTATCTATCTTTCTATCAAACTAAATCTTTCTATCTAAATCTATCTATCTATCTATCTATCTATCTATCTATCTATCTATCTATATCTTTCTATCTATATCCTTTTCTGTCTATCTAAATCTATCTATCTATCTATCAAACTATATCTATCTTTCTTTCTATCTATCTATCTGACTATTTCTATCTTTCTATCTAAATCTATCTATCTATATCTTTCTATCTATATCTGTTTCTGTCTATCTAAATCTATCTATCTATC